>NC_092808.1:33083678-33177978 GCF_040954645.1 Diabrotica undecimpunctata
CATTTTTAGTCTGAGTTTGATCGTGCAAGAGTTGTTCCACATATTCCTTCCATGTTCAAAGTTTTGTCTACGTTTCTAGTAATATCCATCAGTTTCGTTATATTAGTCTATTTAAGTTCTTACATTCCATATTGCTATCCTCCTCGTGACTGGCCCGAAGATTCTTAGCATCTTTTGATCTACGGTCTGTCGGGAATTGGTAGCCGCAGGTTTAGGTTTTCCAGGCATGCTGATGATTTGTCCCGAGAAATTGTAATTTTCTTATTCTTCATGATACCCATTCCCAGAATTATATATATAAGCGGGGATCCTACAGCTTCTGCCGCTTCCCGCATTTCGATCGCCATCTTTTTCTATCTCTCCAGGTGTCTTCATCAATGGCTCTGTCTTTCATGGTTTCCATAACACCTTGTATCCAAGACTTGGCTGGTCTTCCTCGTTTCCTTCTATTACTTGGATTGTATTCCATAGCTCTTTTTGGCCATCTGTTGTCGTCCATCCTCTGTACGTGTCCATACCATATTAACTGTCTAGTTTCTATTCTTTCAGAAGTTGTATGTACTCTATCTGTTTTTCTTCTAATTTCAGAATTAGGTATACGTTCTACTCTTGATATACGGCAAGCTCTTCTTAGGTAGTCCATTTCAACCGTGTCCATTCTCAGAATTCTGGAACCCTATACCAGCTTGTAGAGCTCTAGTGAATGGGTTCCATATGTTTTTTGAGTCTTCAGCAAATCTGAGGTAGTTTGATGCCATACGTTGACCAATTTGTAGTTTTGAAGACGTCTTCTAGGGCTATATTAAACAGCTTTGGAGCTATTACGTCGCCTTGTCGAACTCCTCTCTTAATGGAGATGGGATTTGTATTTTTATCTAGTTGTACTATGTATTAGTTGCCTATATCTCGAATCTAATCTACAACTATTAATAGCTTGTTCTATGGCCCACATCTCGGTACTATCAAATGCCTTTTCATAATCTACGAAAGCAAGATTGCGAGTGACTCGCAATAATATAAAATTGGTTGGTTGTTCCCTGTTCTCTGTTACCAATACATAAAATCGATATATTCGAATATAACTGCGAATTCCGTTATGTCCAATTTCTCGATCTCTCAATCTCTATGTGAAATAATCTCTGAAGTCGTGGAATAAATGACTTCTTTATGATGTGAATATTTTAATTAGACTTTTAAGTCTCTATGATTCTGAATTGATTTCTGTTTGTTTTCTGTAGTACTTCAGTCATATTAGCACATATCCGCCCGATATACATTTTGTCATGTGTTTGATCGTATATATGTACCGGGTGGTCCAATAAGCCGATCTCTCGGCTATATATCAAAAACTATTCATGTTATAACTTTAGGAGAAAAAATTCCTTAGTAAAAGTGGCCAAGAGAAATCGTTGGAAACAACTTTCAAGTTTCTGGGTTAACCGCTAGGGGGCGTAACCTGTGAAGAAAAATTTGAAAACCAGTTTTTTGTGAAATATGCCCAATTATACCAAAAAAAGATATGCTTTTTAAAGAAAAAATCTACCGTGTACTGAAAATCTCTAATTTTAGCTGTTATTGTGGTACGGTATAGTCAAAAAACTTATTTTAATGTTACTATTTTATTTATCACAATTGTAGAAGTATTATATGCTCGTAAATGTTATTATTTTCTTCAGATGCATCTTCCAATTACTGAAATTTTCTGATGTACCTCTCCTACCTTCGTTTTCGTCAAACGGATACATTTATGTATCTAATAAAATTATTGCAACAATGTATTTTGAAGTTACACCGGTGTTATTTTGTAGCTTTGACTGAGTAGTCCTCTTTTAATTTTAAGAATTATTAGAACATCAAGTATTACCCATAATAATTGTTTAATAGTTGACTTTTAGTATCAGTAAGCTGTTTAATACACAAAAAAGCAGTAATTACTAAATAAGTGTAAGGAACAAAAATAATTCCCTAACGTGATAAAAAAAAACAAGCTCTGGTTGTTGACCTTGAATGTCAACAATTTTTCAGAACAACAATGCAGTCTAATGGCAAAATATGGTACTATGATCTACGTATAATATTTAACATGTTATTTAATTATCTTTCTGAATTAAGCATTATCAATTATCAAAGTTTTTTTCTGTATAACCATGAAATTAATTACATAATATATTGGTACATTGAAAGCTGTTATATCAAAGTAAATTGTAAAATATTCTTGTTGTTTGATACCTAGACTTCTAGATGATAACAAATGAGAGTTATAATGACCAAATTATATATATTTCTTAACACAAAGAAGTGGTTGACACGAACTAATGTCTGTTTTTTTATGTTGAATACGAAGTAGTTCTTGTGCGTGTTGTGTTTAAAGAGAAAAACGAGAAAGTTAGGAAATAAGATCATGTCGAATGAATGTCGTGTAGTCTTTGTGAAATTTTGATCTGAAACGTTAGATTCTGGAAATATTATTTATAATATAAATGGTTTTTGAATAAAATCTAAAAACACTACTGGCTTGTTTTACTTTGTGCATTATCCATATTTTAATTTGTCTATATTTTACCATAATCTTTTTAAGAAACGCCACTATTATTCTACTTTTTTTCAATAAAAACCTAAACACTTTTTTGTTAATACATACCATTCGGTGTGAAAACTTGTTCTCTACAAATAAAGGTACTCCATGACAACTAATCTGTCAATTGCACTGTTTTATTAAGACAAAAGTGACAGCGCATCAAATTCGTACGATTAATTGCTTCAAATTGTAAATAAAAAGTGCTTCAAATTTTAAAGTTAGTCTGTCTTTACTTTAAAATTTTACTAAAAAAAGTTTATTAAACGCAACCACCGTCATGGAATGTCGGTATTTACCACATGTTTAAATGGTAAGTGCTGTGAATATGATTAAGGCTGGACTTTTACAAGCTGATGTTGCACGTCATTTTGATGCGTCTTGGAGCGTGATTTCGCGATTGTGGTGTCCATACGAACAATTTGGTAATGTCGCTGAAAGACATGGAAATCGAGGATTCAGATTCAGGTGAGCACATGTGCATTGGGGCTTACAAGAATGGAGTTCTGTGTTATTCACAGATGAAGCTACGTTTTGTATCTACCCTGATTCAAGAATAGTGAGAGTTTGCGAGAGGACCTGCTCAACAAAAGAGACTCATCGAACTGATCCCGTTTTGTGCAAGGCACTTTGAATCGATATCAATATAGTGATCGTTTCTTAGAACCTGTTATGCTTCCATTTGCCACTACTGCAGGTCCTGATATGCGTTACATGCAGGATAATGCTAGGCCACATACTACAGCAACGGTAAGAGACTGGTTTCATAACCAGGATATTTTACCGTAGCCAGCACAATCGCTAGATCTTAATTATATCTAGCATGTATGGGACATGCTTCAGAGACGGATTGCTCCTCATCTGCACAATGTTCATACTAGACAAAGTCTTCAAGATCTTCTTACACAGGAGTGTATCCTATTGCCTCAAAACGGAATTGTTAATCTTAAGCATGCCAAGGTGGTGTCAAGCTGTAATTAGTGCTGCTGGAGGAAACACAGAATATTAAACACATTTGTGGTTAGCTTTTTATGTGTTACTATGGTCTGTTTTTTAACCAGGAGGAGTAATTCAAATTTTCCGCGCTGTAATGCTTGTTTGTAATTGGTCCAACCGCAGGCAAGTTTACTCCACTAAATTATGACATGTTGACACTAATGACATTTGTGAAATTTTAAAATTCAATATTTAAGTATATCGACGATTTTTTTGTATTTTCTGCGTTATTCCTTACATTTTTAGATATTTCGTTGTATTTATATAAAAAACAGTTCTTTTCAGAACTATTTCGCGACATATTAGTGTTATTAAGATAACAATGTGGATTCGATGCCAAGTACTAGTGGTAATTATTCCTCTACACCTAAAAAATGTCGGGTAGATTTGGGTCATATATCTTCAAATGAGAAACAAAACATGATTTGCTTATACATTATAAACATGTATAAATAAACAAATCAAAATTGATAATTCTGGAATGAAAATAACAGCCACGCTAGCAAAAATAAAACAGGCAACAGGTTAGTTTTGCAGAATAGTTATTGTTAAAATCAAGATTTACTAAAGTAATGCTAATTTTATTAGCACATTACTTTAGCTTGTATTGGAATATAAGCAGACTTCAACAGTAGTATTGTAAAATTCCATTGGATTTTAGATACCATTTTATCACGAATATATCGCTTTCGTATACGTTCTTTTTACGATTTTCTTCTTTAATGTGATAACTAAACTCTAAAAATTCTTCAACTTTTTCATAACAGTCCAACATTTTTTTATTGTAATTAGAAATACTAAATAATATATATTGGAAGTGAATTCGAAAAATTATTATTCAAACCCAAAAAAGAAGATGTATTTGGTGACTTTTCTAGTAACTTTCTTGGGTGTGAATCTGTCTTTTTAGTTTACTCCTCCTGGTTAAAAAACAGAGTATAGTAACTTTGCCCGTCGCATGCGACGGTGGATCCAATCAATTGTCATCTACAGTCAGTCATCAAATTTTTAAAATAATAAACTTTTTGCATATAATCCAAGTAAATATAAAATATGATCTGGTGCACTTCTGACTTGACATCATTTTTTTACTATACCCTGTATATGTATATTGATGGCACGCTATATACATTATATGTACTATACGTCTCACGTCATTTGATTTGATGTGTCATATGCTGGTATAATCTAGTTGTTTATTTTGTAATCAGTCAGAGGCCTTTTTCAGGTCAATAAAGCAAATTTACCCTACACTTTATATATAAAGCAAATATGTCTATTACCATTCATAGTGTCATGTGATATGTCGTATGTCGCTATACATTCATTAATAACGAAGACGATGTGTAGTGCCCTTTTGGTAATTAATATCTTTGTTTTTTTTTATCTAAATATATTTGATATGTCGCATGTTAGGATTCGATCAGTTGTTTATTTTGTACTCGGCCTGAGGCCTTCTGTAAGTCAATAAATCAATATTTGTCTTGTGCTAAATCTATTTTTATCCATAGTGCTCTATAATATCTCGTATGTCGCTATAAGTCCATTAATAATGAAGATAATGTATATAGCTCTTTAGTAGTTGCTTTTTTTTATCTAAATATGTTCGTTAAATACCGCCCCTTTCATTTGGTATGTCGCATGTTAGGATTCGATCAGTTGTTTATTTTGTGTACAGTCAGAGGCCTTCTTTAAGTCAATAAATCAAGATTTGTCTTTTCGCTAAACTATTTTTATCCATAGTGCCCTATGACATCTCGTATGTAACTATATGTCCACTAATAAAGAAGAAACTGTGTAGTGCTCTTTTGGTAGTAGCCTGGTTTGTTTTTTTTATCTTAATATATTCGTGATTATCCTTCCCTTTCATTTAATGTACCACACGCTCCGATAACAAAGGAGATATGATGTAAGGTCCTCTTAGCAACGCCGCAATGTGCGTTTTCTGTCTCAACATATTCGCTACCTCCTCTCCTTCCCAGTGATATAATAATATCATGGATGTATCATACATCACGATCCGACGAACTATTCTACCCCCACCACAAAATGTTCAAAAAATGAGCAGAATGAACCTTAGCATTTTCTTATGGGATTTTACATAGGAAATGAAACGGTATCGTAGCGTTTTTACAGGTACTTTTACTTAATTTTATTTAATTCTACATAATTCTGTTTAACTTGATTTAATTCTATTTACCTTAAATAAAGTCATTTTAAATATAAATAAAGTTAAACGTCATTTTATTTTTATAGTAAGTGTATGTTTATCTTACCCAGTGACATATAATAAATCTATATTATACATCATTGATCTTGCCTATCATCTTGCCTTACAATTACAGTAACCTATATTTAGTAATTTCGTGAAAAGATGAATTACTGTGAAATAGTAAAATTTCTGATTAACAATATTTGAATTATCAATTTGTAGAATGAATGAACAAAATATGGTTGAAATTTCAAATGTTGGTAATTCAGATTTCTTTCGTAGGTGACGTCGTTACCTTACTGGACGACGTGACTTGTCATCACAGCCTTTTATATAGATACTGACTTTTATGTTAAAAATATTCATTAAATTCGCGAACTTCTTAACTTTTGTTGGATTATTTCATCAGAGAAATCATATTACACTGAAATTAAAATGAATTAATTGCAGCCTAATCTGAAATTATAACGGTACGTCACTTTTTAAAATTCGATCAAAATTGATGGATACGTAAGAAAAAAACCTAATGTTCTTTTTTTTTATTTTGATTTTTGATGTTTAATTTAAAATAAACATTTTTTGTTGTAGTTATCTGTTGCTTGTCAATGGCGAATTGTAGGAAATACTACAAAATTGTATTTATTCTTTGAGGGAAAGGTTTAAATAAATAAAAAAATGTTTAATGAAAAATTTTATTGTAGAAACTTATAATTAACTTTGGGCCGCCTATAATACTAATCAATTAGAGATCTTGATTTTTTAACGTTTTAATTTTAAAATATTTTCTATAATATAGTAGGTAAATGTCTTTTTTTAATAAAATGTATTTGTGTTTCATAATTACACATAGACATTTAACCCAATACAAGTATGAAACGTAAAAAATCAACGCTCTTCATACACCTACATATAGAGTTAGTTTTTGAACTCTTGATACAGTCATATACTTGCTAATCGCCCTGTATGTCATCTACTAACCTTAACTAAAATTAGTAAAATTTACTATATATTTATTACATCTGTACAATTGTTTTAAGAACAATACGAAAATATTTCTCTTTATATTTTTTTTATTTATAACATTTTGTCT
This sequence comes from Diabrotica undecimpunctata, assembly GCF_040954645.1. NCBI lineage: Eukaryota > Metazoa > Arthropoda > Insecta > Coleoptera > Chrysomelidae > Diabrotica > Diabrotica undecimpunctata. The sequence continues at coordinate 33,090,552 of NC_092808.1, forward strand.
TGGCATATTATATCTGTACAAATCGATTGCACGAACTTTCTTTTTGAGATCAAAAAATGATGCAAATAATTATTACAGATATTCAAAACTTTGTACACAAAGCTTTTACGATAGAGAGACGATATGGATTTTGACCAATTTGTACTTAAGTTTCAAAATGGCTTGGTTAAAATTATGATATATAAGGCTCATTCAAATCTAAACAGCTATATCTAATATATAATTGGAGAAAATCCGAGGCCTAAGATTTATAATTACTAAAATGTCAGTAAAATAGTAAATAAAAAGAAAACAGACGGTATAGAAGACATAATGAGTAGTAATAGAAATATGGAAGACCTCGAAATACATGGATAAAGTAAATAAATAACCACGATAAACGAAAAGACACACTGACAAAACTTCCGGTTAGAGACCAAAAAGGCAAGACGTGGAAGACCTCGAGATACATGAATCAAGTAAATACATATCCTTGATAAACAAAAAAACACACTGACAAAACATGCGATGAGAGAACAAATAGGCAACACATTCTTTGTAAAAAGCCAATATAATGGAATATTTGAATCCGAATTGTAATTGATAAAGCACAAACAAAAACCTATGCCATTAATCATTTTAGACAATAACCAGTAAGTTAAAGAGCTTTAAATAATTCTTTAGTTTACATTGTGGCATCGCTGCTTGAGAGAATAAATACCAAACTATTTTGTGACGAGCTTTGGTATAAGAGATAAAATAAGAGGTGGTCTCTGACATACGTAGAATGGACAGTGCATTCGTTGTGTAGTAAATAATCTATTTACTCCACCGACAAGAAACGTATATCGAAGAAAGACAAGTGATGCAAACGAAGAAGTGATGATTAAGAGGAGGCCAATATTCGTCATAAGAATTATAGGATAATTATGAATTAATATTAATTCTGAACAAATCCTTTTACGAAATTAATTTAATCCTAAAATTATTCTAGTAGTTTCGCATTCAAATCAATCTAGTTATTAAAATTAAAAAATTTGAAAACGTTTTGATACCTATTTTAATTAACACTATAAAAGACAAGATCATAAAATTTTATAGTTTTACAGAACTCACACAAAAACTCGTTTGCATAAGCAACGAAAAAGTACTTGTTTTGATTTTCATTTTCTGTTGTAACGGTGGCACCGCCAACGCTTGCCATCTCTCTGTATGCCTTCACTCCCACCGACAACCTACCACTTCTATCTATGCGCGCTGCATTAGTAGCTCTATACTACTACTATCTATGCGCGCTGCATGGATGGATAGCTCTACTAGAGCTACCCGTCACACTGTATGTAAAAACAACAATATTGATCCAACGCTGTACATAGACATACATGCATGCTTTATAGATTGCAAAAAGGCTTTCTACTGCGTTACGACATGCAAAATTATTAGGAATTCTTAAAAGGGTATCCGTACCACATCCAGAGCTTCGAATTATTATAAATACGTGTTGGAATCAGTCAATGGAAAATAAATGTAGATTGGGAATTGTCAGAAACTATGGAGGTTAAATGCGGAGTATGACAAGGGTATGTATATGTTGTCACCATTATTATTTAATATATACTCTGAAAAAATTTTAGCGGAGACACTCCATGAGATAGATGAAGGTGTTTTAGTCAAAAGAGAACAACTAAATAACATCCGCTGCGCAGTTATTGTCATATTCGCTGATAATCTAGAAATCTTACAATATATAGTCAATAAGGTTATAGAAGTAAGTCAAAGAGTTATGGACGGAATCTTAATATTACGAAAACTAAACATATGAGCGAAAACTGAAAAAGCGCGAAACGCCTTCAACAATATGAAAAAGTGGTTCACAAGCAAAATCTCAATGGAACTAAAATTAAGACTCGTCAAGTGTTATGTCTTCCCGGTCTTGTTCTATGGAGCAGAGGCATAGACCACAACGGAAGCCACCCTGAAGAAACTAGAATCCTTTGAGCTGTGGATATATCGCCGTATTCTTCGGATATCCTGGACAGACCACATCACTAACGTGGAAGTAATGCAGAGAATAGGCAAAAGCAAAGAAATAATCTTCACCGCAAAGAAACGGAAGCTTGAGTACTTCGGACATGTCTTGAGGCATACTAAGTACCGGCTGCTACAGTTAATAGTCCAAGGAAGAATCGACAGTAGGAGGGGACCGGGAAGAAGACGACACTCATGGATGCATAACCTGCGACAATGGTTCGGACTAACATCGACCGAACTGTTCAGAAGTGCCGTAAACAAAGTCAAAATAGCCTTGTTAATAGCCAACGTCCGAAACTGATAGGGCAAAGGAAGAAGAAGAAACATATGAGGATCAGCAAAGATAACGCATCAACCCGAAACAAATAGAAACAATTAAGTCATATACTTATCTTAGAACCTTAAATGGGAACATTCGACGGAATTAAGATCAAAAAATCAAAATGAGAGACTTTAACCTCAATAGCAAAATATGGTTACTTCTATGCTGTGTATTTCCCGTACCTCTATATGAAGCAGAAGCACAGACACTGACAGAGGAGTCAGTTAAGAAGCACATTTGAAATGTGGCTGTATAGACGTAGTTTGAGAATGTCTTGGATGGACCATATTTTGAATGGGGAAGTACTTCTCCCATATACTCCCAGAATATTAACTACTATAAAGACATGGAAATTGGGGTACTTGGAACATATTATGAGAAACAACGAAAACTATGGACTGTTACAGCTGATCTTGCAAGGAAAAAGAGGTGTCAGACGCAGACAGATCTTCGGGTTAAAAATTTATGCACATGCACGTTTTCTATGACAACCGCTGGCCTGTTTCGCGCAGCGATGGACAAGATACGAGTCGCCATAATGATTGCCAATCAAAAAAGGATGAATATGTTGAGGGAAATAAAAATCTTTGTAAAATTAGATATATAGAAAATATTTCTTTGTATAATTAGAGCAGGATTATGATTGTATACCTACCTAAACTAACGAGAAGAAAGCAACGAACACACCTTTAGAGCTTCCGCATAACAAATACAAAATAATTCCATAAAGGGGGGTTCAAAGGGGTAGTGAAGCGCAATATAAGATGCTGTTTCCAGTTAGCATTCTCTAACCTCTCCTACTCAATCCCTATCCTCACCTCCACGAAGTGCGGCTTGGGCTGCACGGGTGAACCCTGGAAAACCTGAGTAACCTTGCTGCAGATTGGGTAACCAACCCCAATGGAAGGCAGGGTTCCACGCAAGAAAAAGGAGATAGATTAGCGAACATCTGTAAAAACAACAAGCCGTATAGCAGAAGACCCGTTGGAAGGCCGCCAAAAAGGTGGAAAGATAATGTACAGTCAACAACGACTGAAACAGAATAAGAGGCAGACAAACAGGAGTAATCCTAGTCGCGCGAAGAAGAAGAATAATTCCATAAAGGTAATATGGCGAATCGACATACACACACACACACACAACTATTATTTTATTATTGTTTCTTTTGTGTGTTAATTGGACTTTCCAAAATGTAATTTATAAGAAAAACTTTAATTTTTTGATGAAAAAGTTTCAATTACATCGATTCTGTCCAAACTAATGAAATAATTTTTAGTAATGAATATAGTGTTGTAGATTCAGATTATGTCAAGTGCCACCAAGCACGAGTATAATGAACATGTCATTAGTGCATTCAGGAAGTGAATAAAGCTGAAACAATTAATGCATTCTTGCATACTATAAATTTGTCACTGGATATCACTTATTGATGTTGATCAATCAATAGCTTCTTCAACATTTGTTTTACATCATGTTGCAGCGATCGAAACAGTTTACAAAACACAAACCATATGCTGATAATTTAATAAACAAAGAAAATCTATTTTGCACAGAATGACCTCAATCTATGAAATTGATACAATTTTTGCATGACGGAAAGATAAAAATGCTTAGTATGCATGAGTGTTGGTATTGTACCGGTCACAACTCCCTATCATCAAACAGCAAACGCATTCGGATTTATAGAAAACAGGAGATATTCATCTAAATTGATTCTCTTAGAATACAGTGCTCATATGGGTGATTCGAGTTTTTGGATGACTTTATGGGTCAATCTCACATTCGAGCTAAAAGATGAACATTTTATCGACATGGTCAGCATAAATGAATTTATTTTGCACCATCGTATGTGTACCGAAAAAGCTAATAATACCGAGGTGGAAAATTTTTAAGTGGTTCAAGTAAATATGAAGTGTAGCTCGAAGTGATAAATCTAGTTTCTTTAATTTTGAGAAGAAGGCTGTTCATTAAATTGCTGATAGTGTACGGTTTGATGGTGAAGGATATTTTTAACTTTGCGTAGAAACAAACCACCAGATTACCAAACAAACACAAACTTTGCGTAGATTACCACCACAAAAATATGTTGTTTACCTTTTTCTTCTTCTTTATTTAAATAAAAATTGTTTATATTAATCATCTAACCCAGTTATCTTTTAATCAAAACCTTTTAATATTTTTTATAATTTCTCTCAATAATTTTACAAACCTAAAATCTCAATATTTTCGCCGAAAATTTAAGCTTGAATTAAAAAAAATATTTACTTAGAAAATATTCCGTGTAATTTGATAATTTTTACAATCTTGTCTGTTAGAGGGTTAAATTTAAGTTTTCTATTCGTTCTGTGCAGCTGACGGGAGGGGATATACGTGACGTTTAAAGCGCTCATATCGGCCAAATTTGTCATCACCGTAAGATTTTTATAAATAACTATAATCGTTCAAAACGATAGTGTTTAGTATTTGTTGCATAGCAAACTGCTATAGTAATAGTAAAAGTGCTACATTTTTTATCGATTTCCCAGTCAAAACCATAAAAAGCATCAATGTGAACTCTATATTGCCGTTAAGGTCTAATTTATATATAAATTAGTACACTTTTATTTAATGATTACTATCAATTAAATTCCACATATTGTTAAAACGTATTAATTAGTTTTATAAAACGTTTCTGTAAAGCAATAGATAATATTACGATAATATATATAACTGTTTTGGATGGGTTGGAGTCAATAAAAGGGCTATTGGTTAACTATTTTTTTATTCTCGAGCTTTCAATTGTGTTTACAATTATTATCAAGAGCTAAAAAAGACAAAATACTTACAAGGTTGAACTAAAAAGAAAAAACAATTTTTGTTAACTTACCAAATAAAAATTAGTTTAGTAAGTATAAATTACTGCTTACATCTTCAAAATATTTAATACAAAAATGCTTTAATCTAATAAATGTTTCTCCGAAAATTTTTATAATTTTGAAAACATTTTTTTAATACAAAAATAATTATTACTATATACTACATACCATATTATGGATTTTGATAACATTAAAATTTTATGTAGTGAAAGTAATAAATTTAAAAGGACTTTTTTGGAAATGGTTTGTATTAGCAAAAGTGATAATAGTTTAAACAAAAGATCAGAAATTCAAAATTTAAGCAAAATTTATAATTATATTCTTTCTTTATGATTTATATATAAAACTTGTATAATGTCATATTTAATTCTCCATATATCTGTTACATTCTTTCAGACATCTGTCAACGGTGAATAAATCTTCTTCTTTTTGTTACTAAACAAAAAAGAATGTTTAAACGAAAATTTACTTTTGGCAATATAATTGTCAAAAATAAAAATTTTATGTTGGCATTTATGACATTGAGGCTATTTGTAATTGGTTGCTATTTGAACTTATTTATAAATTCAATTATTCTTATATTAAAAAAAATGTTTTCAAAATTATAAAAATTTTTCGGAGAAACATTTATTAGATAAAAACATTTTTGTATTAAATATTTTGAAGATGTAAGCAGTAATTTATACTTACTAAACTAATTTTTATTTGGTAAGTTAACAAAAATTGTTTTTTCTTTTTAGTTCAACCTTGTAAGTATTTTGTCTTTTTTAGCTCTTGATAATAATTGTAAACACAATTGAAAGCTCGAGAATAAAAAAATAGTTAACCAATAGCCCTTTTATTGACTCCAACCCATCCAAAACAGTTATATATTTGTTCCAAACGAGTCACAAGTACTTCTTTTTTCTTATATATATATATACTTTATGTATTTGCAACATGTATTTGTATTTACACACAAAAGTGAGGTTAGGATTAGGATCTCAAAAAATTATTATTCAAATAATTAGTCTTTTTTAGCATAGATAAACTCTGTAAATATATAAATTGGTACTATATTATTAAACAAAATATATTATATAGATTCAACTTGTGTTTGCAAAAATACCCAAATTTTTGAACTGTCAACAAATCTATTGTATACACTATAATATGTAATACAACAATACTATAATGTTACTTATATGTTAATATAAATAATTAATATACAGACAATAATTACGATTAATTACCAATTTTTGATTTTATTATTGCAGATTTATAAATGTTTTCAATAGTGTAAATCTTATGGTGATAATATAATAACCTATAGAGGGCGATACCTGTTCAGCTGCACGGAGCGAATTGACCACTGACTCATGACGAATATCTTCCTGCTTTTAACAATGTGATAAATTACCAACCTTAGTTATTTTGGAAACCTTATCTAATTTTAATATATCTAATATTTATAAAACTCTGCATGTGCAAATAAATAAAAAAATGTTTATGGTAGTAAAATGCGAAAAAATAAAAAAGTGACATTACATAAAATATTGCTAAAAATTTAGAATGTAATATAGAAAAATTTTCCTAAAAAATATTTTTATAAACTGGACAAATCTAACTTTTTTGTGTAAAAAACAAAAATGTCAAAATATTTGGATTTGATACTCAATGCTTCCAATTAATTATAAAAACTAAAATTATATTTAAAAGTAGCACACAATATTAAGCAATATAAAGATTAAATTATGAGTTTTTGTTAGACGAATAGCCCAAACAATAGCTACTTTTTTATAAACTTAGAAGTGATTTAATATATGAATTTTAGTCACGAGCATTTCAAACTCTTAATGTATGGACATAGATAAACATTAACGGTCTTGAAATGTGTGACTACAAGCATAAACTCGTCCAGATATTTCCTGGACCAGATTTCTCGCAATTAAATACTTTCCACTTCTGCATTCTCAGGCACCGATTTATCTTCTTTATTATGTCAAAGACTTTTTCAAACATTGAGGTATGTATACATATCCGAGTTTTGGACAGATCCATTCCATGGATTGAGTCGTTCAATCAGCCATTTGGAGCTTGTGTTGTCAACTATTCCGGCCGATGTGAGCAGTTGTAGAATTTAAATTCTGCAGCCTCTTAAGATGATCATTATCTACTAGCTGTATTGGGTACTCACGGTGGATTATTCTTACCTTGATTCCACTGGTTGCAGCTTTGTAATTCATCTCCTCAGTTCAGAAACGTTTTATTTGCGCACCTTCGAGGGTACTTGCATCTGACCTGATTCTTTACCCAGCAGTTTTGGTAGAAGAGAGTTTATACCCTTCTTTTTCTGTCTCTTTCAGAGGTTTCCTTGTTTTTAAAACCTTTTCTAGCGGTATTTCGTAGGGTATTCCTGTTTTCAGAAGCCGTTGTAATTGCTTCCGTGCCGCCCACTGAGTCTTTTCTTTTCCCCCTCTAGGTTATAATTAATTTTCATTACAGGCTTGTTGTCCAGTTCATACAGATCTTATTTGATCTGAAATTAATGAGTCTCTTAGTTTGTTGGTCCTAATACACCATCTACTGTGGAATTAAGTTTTGCTGCCCAAATGTAATCAAACTTTCCGGGAAACATTTTTTAGTAAGATGCCAGCTTTCAAATCGTATAGAATTTTATGTGGGTTTTATATTATCAAGTGACATGAGAATTTAAATTTCTTTCTTGAAAATATTCTGAGGGTACGACACTGTACGGTGCTGAACAGATCATTTTGATAAATCTACACTTAATGGTAACCAGCTTTTATCTAGATTCTGAATGTGGCTATAGCTAATGATCTTTTCTAAGCTTTTGTTTAGTTTTTCATAACGAATGGTGATTCAGTTTTAAACTATCCATGTTTTGAAGGACCACAGTTGACCATATGTTAGGCGCAATTTGTGAATTTCTAATAACTTTTTATGAGAGCAGATACAGAAAACATGGAAAGACTTACTATCCAAGGAAAGGTAGAAGGCCGAAGACCATGAGGAAGATTCCCAACAAGATGGATCGACCAAATTACAGGAATATGCAAAAGATCTATGCATGAGTTAAAAGAAATGACCAGAGACAAAGATCTTTAGAAACAGACAATACATGACATCACGATGACCACCACATTCTCTCCGCGGGGTCAGGACTGAAGAGAGAGGCAATATCTTGTCACCTGCCATTTACAATATTTTTATAACGGAATGGTGTCTGCAGTCTAAATATATGAGCAATTATTGTGGTGTCGAAAGTTAATACATTTAGACGAAGAGTCTATTGACTAATCCCTGTCTATGCAAATGAACCATATTTTGTAGCATGAAATTTGTATAGAAATGAAATTAACAGGAAAAGCATGCATTGCAACTGCTCTAGAGTGCCTTTGAAGAACACTTCAAGAAATTTCATACTGGGTGTGTACCCTATTGTAAGACAACAGTTAATAAAGGGAGAGTTTCATAAAATTGGGTTAGACTTCTTACAAGAAATCACCCCAATGAGAATGTATTACTTTAAAATGACTATAAAATTATATAATGAACTGATTACTCTAGTGGGTCCAAGAATTTTCTGTTCCATTTCCCAGTTTTTAATTTGGTCCCTATGGTTTGTGATCATTCCTCCACATTTAATGTGATTGTGATCACTATTTCTCATTTATATTCTTTCTCCCTATGATGAGTCTTCTCCAGAAGTCAGTTTTTGAGCCATCTTAATATTGAGCTACCATCTGACCTCGACACTATATCATTTCCTTCTACATCTCTACAATATTGCTTCGATGAATATTTTAGACATTGAAATAATAATAATTTTTACTTAATATGAAAAAGATCAATATTATGTGCCACTTACAGAGAGATAATTATTTTTTTGCCATTGAACTACTCATATAATATTAAATTTAAAAATTCAATTTTTCAAGCTTTGTTAAAACCAAGCTTTTCATGACCATACTTGCAGATTCTTTAAATTCAGTACCATCATAATACATATTTTTAAATGTGTAAATATTACACAAAATATATATACTATTTTATAAATTTAAAGGAAATATCTTTTAGATTGTACTAATAAAACTATATAATTAACTCTATAGAGAACATAAATATACTCCACAAACAATCCTCTCAAAGTGTTCTACGAATAATGAAAATATTTGGTCTACATTAGGACCAAAAAGATGAACATAAAAAGATGAAAGAATTGTACTCAAAATGCTCTTTTCCAATACAAACAACTCTAGTGATTTTATTTCCAATCAATTTAATTGTTCAAACAATACACAGTAAAAAAGATTCAAATCTATTAAAATCCCCGTATAAACACAAATTTGTTTTATACAAGTTGAATTAAATTGATTAGTTTTTAATAATCACGTCATACAAAACATTTACAAGTTCAAATGTACATATATCATCTTTAAATGTTAAATCATGTCAAAAATATAATTCAATAAAGCTATTATATACGTATATATTATAGAAAATTCAAATTATCAACTATCAAGTCATTTTTTTGACACATACATTGTATGACAGTAGTTCTTTATTTACTAAGAAGTATACACAAACTTACGTAAATCTCTTAGTAAACATAACCTTCATTATATATATATATATATATATATATATATATATATATATATATAGATCCGTCATGAGTCATGAATCAAGTTACAGTACGCACACCATCCAACGTCAACGTTAAGTCGACGACGTTGTGGGTGGTCAGTAACGTGACTATAAAGAAAACTGTTCTCAACTACGCCAACGCTTGTTAGTTTTAGGTTATTTTATGTAAAATAGCGTTTCTAGAATGGCTATAAGCAGTTGGTGCTGGTATCACGCAAAATTTTGAACAATCTACATTTCAACAAAATACTTTTTTTCATCATCTAAGATCACAACATCATAATTATTCTAAAAGTCTCAGTCATGTACTTAAGTACTTAAACATTATTGTTAAGACATTTATGGACAATCCTTACTTTCTGCATGGCATTCCTCAGATAAGTGTATATTCACACTAGCGCGACTAAAAATGTACTGCATAATTTATAACTCAATAAACCTTAAACGGAAAGTACCTTTTAATAACCCAGAATAGAGGTAAGGATACATCCAGTATTTTCTCTTCTTTTTCACAAAATGTTTGCAAAAAAAATGTAAATATCCACGTTTCTAGCAATACAAATGCACACTGATATGTTACAGGCTACAAGTAGAAAGTACTAGGTGGAAATTGAAGGTTGCGTTAAGGTGACTCCAACCGACGGTATTGAGCATCGCGGGATGCTCTTATAGAGCAAAGACTATATTGTTGACACAACAGAAACAGACAAAATAATAATTGTTTGATCTTGTAATTTTCCAACAGCCAAGGATAGATTATGTCCACACAACATAAGTACAGTAAATAATTTGAATTTCCCTTTTACTAAATATGGAGCTACACCAGCGATCATTATTTTACTAATTATATGTTTGCACAAGATAAATTTAAAATACGATCTGAGCTCTTGAGATATGTAACATACCAAATTTACTGCAAAATACTATTGTCATTATAATAATACATAAGATAATAGGTAAACCTAAAATCATTTACCATTCTATTACACAGATAATATATTTTTATAATTGATGGATCTAAAAATATCATAAGTGAAACTGAACATTTTCAGCAAGAATCCGTACAGATTATATAACAATCCAAATAATTACAGTTCATGGTATTCTTAGATCCTCTTAAAATGAAGTCAAGGTTATGGCAACCGAGTCAAAAATTAAAATTTTGACTTCAAATTCGCAATATTAGATTCTTTTCGTTTAATGTATTAAAACATTCACAAAATCAGAAATTTTGTTCATATAAAAATATAAAATTGCCATTTTTGTACCTTAATAAATCACTCTTACAGATTTTTTTATTATTCTGCTAAACTCACATACACACTAAACAAAACATTTTTATTTATAATAATTCCAACCTCACTACAGAAATTGTATGTTTTATAATTACCTTTTTATAACTCATAAAAATAATGACAACAGCAAAAAATCATATTTCTGTTAATATACCTTTGGCAACAGGGCATATCTAACTCTGTTGCGGTACCTGTCCCATGCTGCTCCGTATTTCTGTTTACAGTGTGAGTTATCTCGTATTGATCGGTGTAACAAAATTAAGATTGTCAACGCAATTGTAACGAGTGGCAAAGTGCATAAGACAAAAGGTATCCAAGCCAGATGTATGATAATATCTCCGACATAGTTTGGATGTCTGATACGTCCCCATAAACCAGAAGCTAATATCTTCTTTCCTTGAGAAGTCGGAATTGTTTCCAAACCTGGAAAATAAAATTGTAATATATTTTTTAAATGTAAAATTTCTTCAGAGTTATAACACAAAAAGAATACTATATCTCTTAAATCCAACTGATGAATGTCTAAAAGCTAACATATAAAGCAACAACGTATTTATTTGTATATGAACGATATTCCACAGCAAGGAACCAAAAGTAGATTGTTATCGGGATTTATATGCAGTAGTCCTAAACGATTATGCTCCAAGAGAAATAAAGCGATTTTTTAAAAACTAACGAGAACCAAAAGGTAAACTTTCTTACCATATATTAAAAATTTTACAGATAAAATCGGAAAAATCTTAACAAGCCATGTGATGTCATAAGTCCTTCAATCATCCAACGAATATTGTAGCATTTCTCTTAACCCCAAATAGTAGTAGAAGAAATACCAAATTCCAAAAGAGAAGAATATGAAGAAATAAAAAAAGATATGAAAAATCAAAAAGCCGGGGGAGGGGGGGGGGAGGAATTGTAGCAGAGAACTTAAAATATGAAGGAGAGGCTTTACGAAACCAACTTCGTGAGTTAATAGTAGAAGTGTGGGACGCCTAAGAAAGTCCATTATAATACCTATACACAAAAAGCGAGATATAACTGAATGCGCAAACTAAAGAGGAATATCCTTGTTAGAAGTAATATACAAAGTGTTCGCCATACTAATCAAAAAACGACTAGAAATATATGTGGAGAAGAATCTAGGAAAATACGAGAGAGGATTTCGCAAGGGAAGATCAACAATCGATCAAATTTTTATGTTTAAACAACTCCTGATCAATCGCTATGAAAACAACATTTCAGCACAAGTACTTTTCATTGACTACAAGGCCCCCTACGATACAATAGACAGAAAGAAATTAACCCATCAACGCCTTGTGTGACCACTTGGTTACGCAAACACGCCATCAATTAATGCTGATTGTAGCTCAACTTAACGCTAGAAATCTATTCGCAGTTCAACTTTTCGTTACTAGATGTCAGTGTATTCAATTTGTTACTGTATTACATTCAAAAGTTTGGAAGGAAAGCATAGTTTAGCTTTGTGAATTCATGCGTATTAATGAATGTGCAAATTATGGAACCGAGATTTGAGTAAGTAGTATTATTAGTGTACTATTAAGACTTTCCGGCAAGTCCACCTCCAAATGTTTTGACTAATGAAGATTCGGCTGACGAGGATAATGGTGGATTTGTAGATAATCTGTCCCGAAGACAATTATTAGCAGAAGCCGAGCTGGGTTATTTTGATGGTGCACCAGAAGATAATAGGGTTTTTAATGAGATGGAAGATAAGGAAACACCACGTATGTCATGACTTGATACAGAACCTAATACTAGTTTTTTAAAATCACTAACTTGAAAAAAGTATACTAAAAGAACTTGGATCGATGGAGATTTTGTAAAAATATCCGACTTCCCCAAAGCAGACTACTCTCCATTTAAAAATATGAGCCCTATAAATTTATTTGAATTGTTTTTCGACAACGAAATGCTAGGCCATATTTTAGACGAAACCAGAAAATACGCTCTTTTTGTGAATTGTCCTGATCCGAAGATTACCTTGGGCGAGCTCAAATGTTTTTTGGGTATTTTGATTGTGTCTGGATACAACTGTCTTCTTGGAAAAAGGTTTTATTGGGCAATGGAGCAGACATTTCCAATAAAATGGTGAAGGATGCAATGCGTCGCGACAGGTTTATCCAAATAATGCGTTTCATGCACTGTGCTGATAATACGCAATGGATTTAAATGATAAAATATGGAAATTTAGACCAGTAATCAAAAAATTACAGAGTTCTTTTCTCAAATATTATCAACCAACTGAAAATATGAATTATGATGAGTCGATCGTGAAATATTATGGTCGCAATAATTGTAAACAATTCATTAGAGGAAAACCGATAAGATTCGGTTATAAAGTATGCTGCCTTAACTCCGAAACTAGTTATCTTGTAAATTTTGAGATCTATCAAGGGAAAGTACAGATTCGAACGATTTTTACAAACTTGCATTTTGAAAGACAGCCGCTCCCCTTGTCTCGATGTTGGACACTTTGCCACAACAAAAGCTGGAGATGTAGATAACCTTTTTACTGGATTCAATTTAATGGTGTATTTAAAAGAAAAAGGATATGGTGTCACAGGAACAATAAGAGAGAACAGAATACCACAAGATGTTCCACTTGTCGATAAAAAAATTATGTCCATACGGTGTGCATCCAATTCAATAAGTAAAACGTTATTCACATTCTGAAAAAAAAAGTCCAAGTTCCTCACCCACATGTTGTTCGTAGTAGTATTCGTAGTAAGAAATGATATTGGACTATACTTACATGGTTAATTGATGCTGCAGTGCAAAATTCGTGGATACTTTATAAGTGTTCAAGAAGACCGACAACTAATTTGAATTTTCGACGTGAAATCGCGACGACTTACCTTACCAAATTCAGAAACCTTCTCATTAGACCTGGTAGACCAACAAGTAGAAATAGTCTCTTTTAACAGAATCTCTGACAACATTACGTAAGATGGTATTAACCATATCATTATACCTGTTCCTAACAAAAAACGAAGGTGGTGCGCAGAAGAAGGGTGCTGCTCAGTAGGACGTACGCAATGTGAGAAATGCGATATTTGACTCTGCATTGGATGCTTTGCCATATTTCATAAAGAGTAAATCTTATAATATTTTTATAGTATTTTGACCTAGTGTTACCATATGGTCACAGTTTGTAATGTCATATATTCGATAAACAAATAAAATTTAATAGGTTTTTCTGTTTATTTGTATTTTTCCTAACCTAAACTTGGTAAAAAACCAACAGTTTAACAAAAAAATTAATTAAGGCTTTGATGGGTTAGTAGAAACGCTAAAAGAATTCTAAGTACCAGAAAAAATAGTAAGATTAGTAAAAAATGACAATTAGAAAAACCATTTGTGCTGTGAAGTGCAATGGTACAGGCTCACAAGAATTCGAAGTAAAAAAAGATGTTCGCCAAGTGGACCCGTTGTCTACCTTGCTATTCAGTTCTAGAAAAAAATGCAAGGGTTGGTGGAATAAATAGAAATGAATCGGTTCTCACTGTAAGAAATGGAAAATAACTGGCAAGTATAGCAAAAAGACTATTCTCGGGAAAGCTCTAAAATGGGACTGAAAGTTTATTAACAAATCAAAGCATGTGGAAATGTCGAGCAAAAAAAGGAATAAACACCAGGGGCTCCTTTAAATTAGAGGTGGAGAATGGATCAGTTGTAGAATTCAAGAAAGCGGACGAATATATGTACTTAGGTACCTTATCGACTAGACATGTAAGGAAGAAACTGAAATCAACCCGAAACTGACGAAAAGCAACATATCTATGTACTGTGGCCATGAACTAAAATAATTAAGGCCAAAGATATATCTCATAATACAAAAATAAGAGTATACAAAACTGTAATTAGACCCACTATGCTACACACTGCCGAGACATGGACTATGAACAAAACCATATAAAACAAATTGGAAGTATAGGAACGAAAGTAACTTCGCAGAATGTTTGGTGGAAAAGTAGTAGAGGGAGAATGGAGAAGACGAAATAATGTAGAATTGTACCGATTGTAATAACCAAAGTAGTGAAAAACCGTAGACTAGGTTGGCTCGGACATCTAGAAAGAATGCAAGGTAATAGACAATTCAAGAATATTGATTGGAGAGTACCTGAGGGCAAAAAAGAGAGGAAGACCAAGAAAAAAATGGAGTGATATAGTGGAAGATATCAGAGAGATGGGAATCAGAGATTGGAAGCTGACAGCTAAAAAGAGAAAACGATGGAAATTATCCATCCAGCAATGGGCCTAAAAGACTTTTTTATTTTATGAATCATAGGATTCACTATTTTCACTTTAAGAACTGACAATACAATCACCGCCCGGAACGTCATTTCATTAATAATTTGATATATTGATGTATCCTTCTTTGGTTCCAAGTCGACAAGCTTGTTCAAATTTAAAAGCATAGTAAACGAATTGTGTTTTGAAAATTAGAATTGATCAGGAATAGAAATCATCGTTGAAGCTTATCAATACGCTTTCAAATGCCTTGGCAGCCAAAAAAACCTGCTTTATTATTAAAAACATAAAAACTAGTTTGCTATTCGCTCCGTGCGTGACTATGGTAGGGGTACCTTGAAACGATGCCAGCGTGCGCAGCGGCGAAATATGACAAAATTGGACCTTTTGGATTTTTTTACGCATAAATTTTATCAAAAATGGGTGCAAATACATGTTGCGTATTTAATTGTGCTGATAATAGCAAAAATAGTGAGTGTAGTTTTTATAGTTTTCCAAAGAATACATATAAATTACACAAAAGAAAAAGATGGATTCGTGCTATTAATATGAAAAAGTAAATATCACATAATTTTATTTTTATGCAATTGAAATAGGAAAAATTTAAATAATTTACCTTAAATGACATTTCATAAGGCTTCAAGCTAACTGCAGCCTGCCTGATGACTTTAGCTTTTATATCATAATTTTTACTATTATTGTTTTTAATTACATGCTCTTCCACATGCAAAAACTTGATTTGTCAGTACTAGATTTTTCCCTTTCTTTTCTGTTTGGGGTTGAAAAGATAAAGTTGATGAATTTTTAGAAACCCAGTTTTTATTACTAAATTTATTTTGTACATAAACTGAAAAAATATTATTAAAAAACTAATTTAACCTCAAATTGGGAGGTCCAAAACTGTCAAGATTAATGCGGTAGATGTCGCGTCAGTCACGCACGGAGCGAATATTAAAAAAAAAACAAAATAATACTCACTAGATAGTCCAGGACTGTAAGGATTCTTTCTAAAAGCACCCTTCAAATTGTTACTTTTTCTGTATATGAATAATCCTAAAGCATACACCAGTCCACAAATCACCAATTGCCACGTCGGTAATTCTACATTATTTTCTGTGACGTACTTCATCAAGAGTACATTGAAGAATGGAGAGGTACAGTATGACATAATCAGCAGATATCCACATCCTTCTTGTTGGTGGGTAAAGGAAGTCAACCAGGTTGATTCGAAAATTATAGAATCAAGGAAGTAATAAACGTGAAGGAGAGTGAATGTTAGGATGGTAGGTTTAATGGATAGTAGTTTTGGTCCAATTGTAAATGTATTATCTAAATTTTCAATTTTAAATGTGGGTTCCAACGTTTTTAAGAGAAACGCCAAATCGATGAATATCTGAAAATAAAATGCGTTATATAAAAATTTAATTAATATAAAAACATGTTGCAAAGTATTAGAAATATAAACATGTTTATTAGCCAACTACAGTGGCGGTTTCTCCATTGGTTCACTTGTGCAGTGACCACCCAATAAAATTTCATTGAAATAAGAGTTTTTTTAATATTGTTCTGAAGTTATTTTCTTGTGACATTTTAAAGTAATTACTTTTTAAATGGGAATAAGCCTGACGTTTCAATTTCACTTCGGAAATCGTTCTCAAAATACAAACTAATGTTTGTATACATAACTTGCATGTTTTGACAGTTTGAAAATTAGTCAACCTTCAACTTTCGGTGTAACAACGTTTTATGTGTTAAAGTGGGTCGTGTTTCGCGCCAAATTTTCTGCACGTGTTTTGTAAGTCAACGATTTCAATCGTGTAATTTGTCATTTCAAGCTAAAACGGATGTTAGTATAACCAAGTCAGTGATTACCCAAATTAACAGAGGGAAAACACAAAAGCTTTACATTGATAAGTGTAAGCAGAATATTAGAAAACGTTGCAGAGATCCTGGCGATTCGTACGTTTCGTCTAGAGAAGTGCTCAAAGAAGCTCTAAGTTGCCCTAAGTTAAAGTAATCTAAACTAGTTTCATGTTTTAAAACAATATTTATTTTAGGTGCGTATTTGTAAATGTAAGCAGTCTGCTACGGTTTGTTCTGCTGAGTTATTATTAGTGGGCAATCACGCAAAACTATTCAAAACGTTTAGAGAACTAGTTACAATGGCCAATAAAAAAATTTTTATCTCAGTATTTTTCGCTGCAAGAGCCAAAAAGTAGAAGGGTTAAAGAAGCAATCTCGTCGTCAGTGTACAGTGAAATATACAGTAGAAAACATAAGGGTTGTTAAAGCAACGGTATGTTATATATTTTCAATAACCGCTAGAAGACTCCAGTATCTTGTTGATAAAATGAAAGCAGGAGTAAATTTAAATGATCAGCGTGGCAAACATATTAACGTCTCAAAAAAACTCATGATAACAGATGGAGAGAAAATATGCGAACATATTAGGTCATTTCCGCAACAAGAAAATCATTATAGCAGAAATGCTTCTTATAAAGTTGCCTTCCAGCTGATTTAAGCATCTCAAAAATGTACAGATTATTTTTAAAAATGTACCTTGATAAAAAATCTCTACGAACACACCACGACATTTTTAAAAGTAAATTCAACTTGCGTTTTGGACTTCCCAGATCAGATACTTGTTCATAATTGTGACAAGCTCTTTATCAAACTTTCTTCTGCTAGACTCCGACAAACTTTAGTTTGGGAATATGTCTTATATAATCACTGCGCACTGACGATGCGCAGTGATTCTTGTTTACTAGTGTTGCCATGGAAACGGCCAGTTTGCTGTTTGTCAGTGTCGTAGTTGTATCGCAGAGAGTGTTTGACTTGTTGATTTGATCGTGTTGGATATTTTATTATGTTATTTTAGATTAGTGCTAAGTATATTGATAGTAGTAATTAGTGAATTATTAAGTCATTTAGTGTATTTATAGTGTGTTAAATTTAGTTATTAATAATAGTTATTTAATAATATGGCTTCTAAAGAGATAGGAACAAAAGGGCTGGGATTAAATAGCAAGGAAAGGCAATAATTTATAATGTTACTACATTTATGGAACAAGAGGCGACATATTTCGAAGCAATCGAAAACCGGTTAATACTTTTAAGGAAATTGACGTAAGTATTGTCAATGACATTTTATTTTCTTGTTATTACCTATGTACGATGTTTCATCAGATACTTTATACTATTTGCTTGAAACAGAAAATGACCGATCTCAATATGGATTATGTAAGTAAATATGATTAATGTACATTTTGTTTCTCAGTATTTTCATCTAGTAACATTTAACATTGGTAATTATAGGGGTAAGTAAGTAAGTAAGTAAATTATAGGGATAGAATTCTAGCAGCTACAGATATAAGTAAAAACACCTTAACCAAAATAAGAAAAGAAGGTAGAGAAGTAAATAAAAATGGAGCGACTAGTTCATCGTGTACAAGCCCAAAAAGAAAACGTTCTCGTTTAAAAAAATTAAATTGAGCAAAGGAGAAGTGGAAAACATCAAAAATATTATATACGACTTCTACATCATCGAGAAAAGATAACCTACAATTATTGGTAAATAGTTAAGGCTTTGATAAAAGGTAGAGTGGCCACTCATAATACAACATTTAACATAAATGATGTTGAAAATATAACAAGAATAAAATCAGAAGTTTTAATAGAAGAGTGGGCTAACATATGTAAACACGAATAAAAATAACACTCAAATCGCAAAAGAACATTTATTAGACACTACGCTGGACCACTTACAATTTTTTATTAATACTGGTTCATTCGAAGAAAGCCTTTCTGATAATGAAGATAGTAATTCAAATTCCGGAATGAACGTGTTTTCTGTGTGATATTCCTTTGTACCGTTCTAAACGTTTTAAAACTAATTTTTCACAACAAAACATTTAAAAGCTTCAAACTTCGAACACAGTTTTTTATTTTATTAAAAACCTGCATAAGTAAGTTAAGATTTTGTTTTATTCATACATGAGATCACTCTCTCTTCATAGTGGTATTTTGAAATTATTGACCATAGCACTGAAGATGGCTTTGTAAGCCGAAAGTGCTCAGCTAGGAATTAAATTTTACACACTTAAAAATACTTTTCTTTTCCCTGTCACTTAGTTGTCACAAGCGTGTACATAACATATAAGTCTTTACAATCATTACTGTCTAGAAAATAAATACATTATTTAATTAGTTAAAATAAATTACTTATTTTTTTGTGTTGTTGAAACCTTTCCTTCCTTCCTGGCAATGGTAATAAATATTGTAAGTATTGAGGAATTTGTTATTTATTAAAGTACTCCTAATATTTTACTCATTATTTTATCGAATACAACTGACTATAAACTTCATAAATATTAAAAACTATGAAAATAAAAATTGACAAATTCATTCTTCACTTTTATTGAATATACTTATAAAAAATTATTTTAAAGCTACCGGTTTCCGTCCGCCACTGGTAGAAACGATCCGCCTGTCTACGCGAAACACTACGTCACATTCCCAAACTAAAGTTTGTCGGAGTCTAGCGATGAATGTGAAAAAAAGAAAATAGAAATTGAAAGTAAAATTCAGGTTACAAAACATTAAGACAAGATAATGAAATTGCAAAAGTAAATGCTAATTATGTCGCTTTATGTAGGTACTGATTTGCAACAAGTTCTTTTTTGCCCTAATCTAACTCAATCATCAATCTTCTACCAGCGACAACTTTCTTCGTATAACTACGCTGTTCATAATATGGGGAACAATACTGCTACAATGATGCTGTGGAACGAAGTAATGGCGCATCGAGGCTCCATTGAGATAGCACCAGCATTGCTACTTTATATAGGTAACTGAAAACTTCAATCGTCTTGATCCAGGCCAAGAAAGAAAACTTGTTATTTGGTTAGATAGATGTCAAAATAACAATTGGAAAGTCATATTCCATTACTTCGACTACTACTGTTAGAAAAATACTTCACCCAAATTTAGCAAAAGTTTCTAACTAGTGGGCACAGCTTTCTGCACTGTGATAGAGACTTTGCCCTCATAGAACGCAACAAGAAACTTTCATCGGTTTATATCTCGTTGCAGATTGCAATAGCTATGAGTTAAAAACCCATTTAAAGTTATCTACATGCATCAAACATTTTTTAAAAATTATATCAAACGCAGAAAATGTAGTAAGGAAAGATCCAAAGTGCAAAATAACTCAGTGTGGATACAAATTAGCTCAGACAATTCAAATATTATACGGTTAAGAAAATCCAACGACACTATTCAACCATAGTCATCTTATTCTATAAACTCAACTAAAACGCCTATAACTGAAGTCACTCTTGCTGAAATTACAGAAGGCTATGAAGGACCACTACCAATTAAAAAAGAAAAACATGCCAATTTATTAAATATTGCCGAATATATTCCACTACAATATGTAAACTACTATCAAAATCTTAACAGTGAATAATATTATTTTGATTTGTACGTCATATAAAACATGTTTATAAGTAATTTGTTAATAATATGTACGTTTCTTAATTTCACATGTACTTCATTTTTTATTTCTAAAACAACGTTTTAACCGACGGGGATTTAACACGTTGTTTTATTAAAATATAGCATTTATGTCCATAAATGCTTGTTTTGTATAACCTAAGGTTATTTTTGTTGATATTAATGTTATGCATCCTATAGTCGTATCATATTACGCTCATAAATATATATATTTTTTTCAAAATAATCAATTATAAGGTGTTTTTTTCAATTTGTCGACAAATGTGATTTGGCGTTTACAACGTTGTTCTAGCATAGCTTTCAATTATTATGACACTAGGTCGATGATAAAGGATTTCATTTTTAAGGGAACATACAGATACCCGATCGAAAAAATGGACGCAATCCAAGGAGTGATAACCACCAACTGATTTGGTGTTCAGTAAATGTAGCAATAACTCCGAAAATATGGCATTTAGGTATAGGAAAGATTACATGAAAAATAATCAATATTTCTTAAGGACTTCAAAAGGTAAAAAATATAGAGTGTTCCATTTGAAATAATAAAGTTCTTTAGATTTCCAAAAAAACGGAAGATCTGACAACAATGTAAATACCACCATAATATCCGCCGCATAACAAGACTCCAGAAAGACACCAAAATCTATAAAAATCGTGCAAGCTGTTTTCGAGGTAATTAACGCATTCTATACATAAAACTCATTGTGTATATCAACCCCGAAAAAAAAAATAAAGTAAAAGCTGACGACAACAAAAATTAATATTTAAAAATTTCTCTTAATCTTAATTATTTACCACATATGCATTATATAAAAAGAATACATATATATTTCTAAATAATACCAAAGAGAAAAGGTTGATAAATTCTTATCTCATAATTTGCAATACAGTAAAATTGATTCAACATATTAATATATAGGTCAGTGGCGGCCGGTCAAGGTCGGCAGTGCCGACCCACACCTTTATAGCTATTATAGATTTTTTTTAATATTTAATTTAATCAGTATTTCGATAATTAATTGTGGCAGGTAATAAGTTGATGTCATTTGTTTCTGTGAAATAAAAAAAATATCTGTGAGATAATAAAGACTACATTTTATTCATGGTTTATAAAAGAATTCGTCCAATCTGAGCGTTAAGTGGTCCCTGCGTAAGACAATTTTCAAATTAATGATCCGAAATCCGAGACATCCATCCGCCTGTGTGAATTTTTAAAAATACACGTTTAGGGGTTTCGTCGGCAAGCCGATCCCAAGCTTGACGATATACATGTAAAAATCAACGGAATATTAGTTGATGAACCAAACATACATTTCTCTCCTTACGTATTTAATTGCCAAGTACGGCAAATTTAAATTTGCCGACGCCTCATTTGGATTGGCCGCAAACTGTACCTTGCGAGCGCGGGATGAAATGTTATTTCGGGCTGGATAAGTACTTAAGAACTTAGTAGTTCCTAAGTACTTATGTACAGTAAGTAGTGAAGTGATATTTAGTGCACGGACTGGCTCTTCTTTCTGGGATTTATTGTTATTTTCTAAAGTAATACTGTGATACGTTACCACTGCCGTAAATAGTTAAGGGTTAAAGGGTTTTTTGATATATTAGAAGTTTTTTTTTATTAAAGTGTAAACAAATTCAGATAATTTAACCTAAAAATGCAAGCTATGGGAGAAACTGTAAGTATTGATAAATCTGATATTGTAAATTATATTTTGCAAAATGGGTTTATTAAAAATAAGGGTCGTCCTTTGCCTAAAATGTCCCGGCTTATAAATATTAGTGCGGGGGGTAAGGGAAGTAATAGATCATTTTCAGATAATTGGTACAGCAAGTACTCATGGCTTACCAGGAGTGGAATAAAAAACTAACTTTTCTGTTGGCCTTGCATTTTATTTTCGACAAATAGGGGCAAACATCAAAATCCGTGGTATGAATCTGGTTACGATAATTTAAAGGAATTATTTAGGGCTTTACAGAAACATGATATTTCGAAAGATCATACATACAGCCAGATTAAATTAGATTTACTTGGAAAACAAAATATCTATGTTTCATTAGATAATTCCCAACGTGAAAATGCTATTAAACATAATTTGGATTTGGAATTTTCTAATTTACTTTCTGATTCGAAGACATTTAGCGGTGTATCTAAAATAACCCAAAATGAATTAATATAATCAATTAGTTACATTTTGAGTAACGTTATTGAATCTGAGATTCAGGAAACCATTTACTTTTCACTAGAAGTAGATGAAACTACCAATATATCATGTCATTCACAATTATCAATTGTTGTTCGATACGCGTTACGTGGTAATATTTATGAGAGATTTTTAGGTTTTACAGACGTGAGTAAAAGCCATAAGGCAGAATATATTTTTGGTGTTTTAAAGGACAAATAAAAATTTTTTGATATCAAAAATAAATTGGTAGGGCAAACTTATGGTGAACTCTGGTGAATTGAATGGTCTCCAGGCGAAAGTTTAAACTATTGTACCGCAAGCTTTATTTACTCACTGCCGTGCGCATAGAATGAATTTAGTTTTGCAGGATACATGTAAAAAAATTAAACAATGTCTTTTTTTTTGCCAGTTTAAGCGGATTTGTTTCATTTTTCTCAAGCTCGCCTAAAAGGACTAATGTTTTAGAACAGTTTGTTTCGAAAAAAGTGTCAACAGTTTGTCAGACGCGATGGAGTTTTAAATCTCGGTTACTTTTCACTGTAGCAGATTTTCTCAGATTCAGATCAATTCTCAATTCTCAGATTTTCGTGAACAGCTTTTGGAAGTTTTTGATTTTATTATTGAATGCGACGATTTTGAAAGTGATGATATCTCGATCCGTGAAGCAATCGATTTGAAAACTTTGTTAAATGATTACTATTTTAACATACTTTTAAATATTTTTAAGAAAGTGTTTACCCAAACTGATTCAATGTCGTTCAAAATCAGTTAACTGACTTTATTCATTTCAAAAGTAGAATAACAAAACTGGTGCAAAATCTCAGAGATTTTCGTAATGATAGTAATTTCCAGTATACAAGCAGTGACGTTTTGGACTCACTTGATATTTCCGAACCCCCCAAAAAAAGACAAAGGCATGACACCGAAACAGATCTCGAGAAACGAGTATGTTTTGAAATTTTGGATACTATTATTATGCAAATAAATACTCGTTTTTCGAATTTTGAAGATTTGCAAAATTTTGACCTCTTTGACGATTCAAAGTTTACAAGTTACGCCAAAGGATTTCCAAGATATTTATTAAACAGTTTAATTAAAAATTATCCATCATTCTTTAATAAAATAAAATTAGAAAATGAATTAAAAGTTTTATATGCTGATCCAAATATTTTCGGAAGGTGGGATAAGTTACAAGATATGTATAATTTTATATACTGCAATTCATTACAACAAACTGTTACCGAAATTAATAAATTATTGTCATTAATTCTCTGATTACCACCAACTTCTGCCTCAAATGAACGAGATTTCTATTGTCTCAAAAGAATCAAAAACGTATTGCCGAAACACCATGAAACAGGAGAGAATGTCAAGCTTGTCTCAAATGTCAATAGGAAAAAAACTTTTAAAATCTCTCCAAAACTCTAATAAATTTTACGATGACGTTATAACCCATTTTGCTACTTCCAAACAACGTAGACTAGAGTTAATTTATAAACATGTTTAGGTTCTTAATTTATAGGAAAAAACAAAAAATCTCCTATGATGATTGAAGTCTTTTTATTAGACGGTATACCTATCTGAGACAAAAAAAAACCTTGCCGACCTTGTCTCTAAAGCCACGAGCCGCCACTGATATAGGTATCTAATTTACATAACTTTCATGCATTTTAATTGCACATATCAATATAATAAAAACGTTATCAAGGATATTCATATCTGGTGTAAAACCACAAGGTAAAATATAAATAAACAGTTGAGTAAACCGAATAAACAAATTTCTACTGATAAAAACTCACGATGGGAATGTTAAGGAATTATTCCGTATTTTAAATAATTTTCCCACAACCAACAAAGTCTGAAGGGATTATTTTTAATGAAATGATTATATTGATTAGCTGCTTAGTCTCTTCACATAAGTTTAGCTTGTATAACAAATCGGCTAGACATAACCAACACGCGTGTTTAATTTTCATAATTGAAGATTGGTCCTTTTTATCTGGAAGATACTATATCATCACCACGAATCAATTAAAAATCTATAAACGTTAATATCTTAGACAAAAGCGGACCTGTTTTGTTGTTCTGTTGTTTTGTTTAAATGTTACAGCAATTAATTCCTTTGTTTTTTACAATTGTAACATTCCAAATTCCACAAAGACCCGACGAGAAGTTTTGACAAATTTAGCATTTAGCTTTATGTACAACCACCAGACGAATCCAAGCCAAAATGTCTATATACCCAAGACAATAAGGATTCGACTAAAGGAGATCTGTCATTTGGATGAAGATATCGTGCCAGTTCAAAGAACTCCGGGAGCAATTGGGAGGTGTAGTGACTGGATGGAAAAAGAATCGAAAAACGAAATATTTTTGTTCGATTTGTAAAAAGTCTCTTTGTTTGGAACATGTAAATCCAATTTTCAATGACTGTAACAATATTCCGGCTTAATTTTATTATGTTTTTGCCATCTCTATATTTTTTATGATAAGTCTTAGTGAAATAATGTTCTTATTTTGTTTAAGATAGTTCTTGAAGACTGATATTTTATGTTACATAAACAGCTGGAAAAAAGTCAAACAGTAAGGAAGACTTGGATACAACTGCAAACAGACCAAAGTAAAAAGGAATATGACGACTGCCGAAAACAAGAAAAATAATACGCACAAAGAAAAAGGAACTATGAACAACAAAAATATGAAGCTATGGAGAGACCGGCCCAAACCAGGCTCCAGAGAATTCTATAAAGCAATTTCCTCTGAGAAAAGAGGACATAGAACCAATTCCATCCATACACTGAGAGATAATCAAGGCCGTATGATAATCGACGGTAAAGAAGTAACTGAAGAATGGAAAGAGTATTTTGGGACCTTCTAAACATCATAAAGGAAGAACAGCACAAAGAAGAGATCTATATCACAGCGGGCATGCCCGTCAAAAATCCCTCCTTTGAAGAAACCCAAAAGGTCTTAAATAAGCTGAAAAATCACAAAGCGCCGAGTATGGACGAGATACCAGCAGGACATTTGAAATATGGGGTAGACGCACTACATCGCCAAATCCACCAGCTAATAACGCACATATGGTTAGAAGAAAGGATACCAGCACGATGGAAGGAAAACATAATAGTGCCCATCCACAAAAAAGGGGACAAAACAAAATGCGCGAATTATAGAGTAGACTAATCCCTTATTCTGAAAATGTCCTAGGCGAATATCATGCCGGTTTTAGGGCAAATAGATCAACAATAGATCAACTATTCACGCTGAGACAACTTCTAGAAAAGGGATGGGAGTATAACAGACCTATACACAATCTTTTCATAGATTTTCGACAGGCATATGATAGCGTAGAAAGAAGCCAAGTATGGAATGCCATGGCGGAGTTCTCAATATCAAAGAAACTCATTCGGATGACCAAAGTCTGTATGGAGGGTGGAATATCTAAAGTACGTGTAAATAATAAACTGTCTGGCAGCTTTGAAATCAACAGTGGACTCAAAAAGGGTGATGCGTTATCTCCACTACTTTTTAACCTTGTATTAGAGAAAGCCATGAGGTCGGCCGAAATAAAAACAGAATTGCTATCGGTTCAAGGTCCCAAGCTATTACTCGCATATGCAAATGACATAGATCTCGTTGGAGACTCCATCCTATCCACGAAAGACATCTTCAACAAGGTGGAAGGAGCAACAAGTGAAGTAGGGCTGAAGATTAATGAAGAGAAGACGAAATATATGTGTATAAATAGAACGACACGAAGAGACAGAATAGGACAAAATGTGACGGTCAACAACTTCAATTTCGAAAGAGTACAACGTTTCAAGTATCCGGGGGCCGTAATCACAGCTGACAACGATGTTACTGAAGAAATAAAAGACAGAATCCAATCTGGAAACCGCTGTCTATTCGCACTGGATAAGCTCATAAAATCAAAAAATCTTACAAGAAGTTCAAAGATAAAAATCTATAAATCCATCGTCAGACCTGTAATAACATACGGATGCGAAACTTGGACCATGACCAAAGCAAACGAAGAAAAGCTCAGACGCTTTGAACGAAAAATACTTAGAAAAATTTTCGGACCTCACCATGACATCACCAGAAACCAGTATAAGATCAGAACCAATATCGAATTAAAAGCACTCTACAATGACGCCGATATTGTCCAAGAAATTAAATCACAGCGACTAAGATGAGCAGGCCACGTGCACACACTGCATAACGAGAGACTTGTAAAACTGGTATGGGAGGAGATTCCCACAGGCAAAAGACCACTCGGTTGTCCCAGAATGCGATGGAGAGATAACATCCAAGCAGATCTCTGGAAAATGAACATTCCATTTGACCCTAGGTTGATGGAAGACCGAACAAATTGGAAAAAAGTTGTACAGTCAGCCAAGACCCACCCAGGGTTGTAGCGCTACGTGATGATGATCATATGTTATGTTCTAATTTTAAATTAACTGTAATATGTTTAGTAAAAAAGAGAATAAATCAAACTATTACAAAAATTGTGGACTATTTTTTGTGCTACGTAAATAAACATTTTAAATAAGCAAAATATGTCAATAATAATAAATAATGTTAAAAAAACTACAAGCAATAGATTATTTTATTAAAATTTAAACAAAATGCATCCAGAGGGCTATTTTTATGACCGGTGTAGTAGACCGTGTGCTACTACCGATACACAAAATTAAACTGCGTCTAGTGAAAGGTTAAAACTTGTCCAGTCGAGATCGTAAAAACCAAAAACTATAACGAAGCCTGAAGAAATCGTGAGCTTAAACATATCAGCGAAGAGATTATTTTTACGAAAACTATTATCTTGATTGACTGTTTAAGATTGCATGTTCACATATGATTTCCCGGAAATGCGTGTGGGCGTTTTTAAGTATTTTACAACTACGAATTATTTTATAACAATTTACATTGGTAGGCTTTTAATTTAAAAATATCATCCGAGTAACTTTTAATACCTACATGGTCAAAAAAAAACAATTTTGAAGCGAACCTTCCATACTGGCGCTGTATTACTTTTTCTCTATAGTAAAACACTGAGGCGGGCGTCACGATATAGCAGTCTTCACATCGATTCACTACTCTCCATCAATTCGTTTCTAGTCATCATATACTTCATCTAATTTACTTACCGTTGCACGTCATCCCCGTGAGGTCACATGATACCAACACGAAATATTTAGGCGGTAGGTGTGTTCTTTTTTATAATCACTTTGCCGAGTACACTGGCATTACAGCCACTAGTCATATTTTATTATATACGCGTAGTAATAATATTTAAAGATTTCTATTAATGTTAACTTAAAAAGAAATACACAATAATATGTTTTATTTAATTTGTATAAATGCATTATAAAGCGTTTTTATGAAGAACATTTGTTCGGAACACACTGTAACTGTAATCGAACGAAGGTGATATTTTGGCATAAATTGGTAACACTTATTTGACAGTTGCAGTGTTGACACTTTTTGTACTTGTGGATACCTCTTGTTTTATATTTTTACCTATTTAATAAAATCTGTTCTTTTTAGAACAAAATTAGTGTGTATTATTTCAAATATGTCACGTAAGAATTTAAATAGGCGTTGTAAAGAGATAGTAGCTTCTTTGATTCATATATTTAATCAATCAATCAACAACTATTTGATTTAAAATGGATTCAGGTTTTTTTTATACTTTGGCAACTATGTCAACTTCGATCTCTGTCAATGATAATGACGTGCAACGGTAAGTAAATTAGATGGACTGTACATATTTATTCTATCCTCTGGCAAATATTAAATGAAACTATAAATCACAAATCACGCTTCGTAAGTATTCAAAAGTAGCCGAAATCACGTGTCTATCATACATTCTCGGAAATTTTGAATTCGATCACTGCCAATAGAAAAATGACTAAAAAATACAGACATTAAATGAAAAGTAAAAACTTAAAAGAATATCTGTCAATAAAAGAAGTCAGAGCAATGGCTTTAGCACAATCTTCGATACTAAGAACTATGATCAATCATAGGTAAACAAAATGTAAGTGTCCACATGACATAATGATAACAGTTCCCAAAGCCACCTCGTCGTATTACAAAATAACTCCAAAATAATCATATTTAAAAAAGTCCTAAATTGTGGGTGGCAAATTCATTTGGCTCTATAAAATGAACCAAGGCATATTTTGACATGACACAAAAAACACAATGCTTAGGAGACATGGTTGCAACCGAAAAATAAGGTTTTACGAAAATTCGCAAACGGAATTATTCCACAGGATGTTTCAAAGTTAGAATAATAAAACCACGTTTTAATTAACCCCATACAATAAGTGAAATATAAAATTTTATCAAAAAACTGACTATACCAAATTAAAATTTATAAATTTATACACAGTGTGCTAAAAAAATCATCAAAATAGGGATAAACAAAAAAATTGAAATACTTTGAATTTGACCAAAATTTTCTCCGTTGCGTTTTTTTTTGCGTAATAAATTGCATTAAGATGCCATACGAAAATAGCTTCAGAATAATCTTATTCACTTGCAATGAGATCCAAATGGATCTTGATTCTCTATCACATAAAAGAGGTCAATTAATCTGGACAAATTTAATATTATATCATGTTACCACTTGCTTGTTAAATGGACTTCAACTAGAATATTTCTAGAACTAATTTCATTCATTTATGATTTACTTTATCTTTATCAAAAATTAATTTTACTGTGCATTATGATCATGTTATTTCTTCTAAGCTGATAGCTTCTAAGATATTGGCTTATATTTATAGAAACAGCAGAATTTCAAAATGTGACAGCAATTAAAACCTAATACGTTACTCTTGTTATAGCATCTGAAATCCTTCATATGACATTCATAATAATTTCGAAAAAGTGCAAAATAAATTTATTAGAAAATTGTATATAAAATATTTTACTAATGTTTGTATTTTGAGAACGATTTTCGAAGTGGAAATTGAAACGTCAATAAACATACTTTAACCTTTAATTATGGCTTATTCCCATTTAAATAGTAATTAAATTTATTAGATTCTTTGCATGCAAAATCAATATGCCGTTAAGTAGGTATTATCTATACAAATAGAAACGAAAAGCAGTCTAATTCATTCTAACCTTGACTGTCCAGAATTGTTGTCTCCAAAAAACATGTGCTATATGATCCCAGTCACATATGAATTGGAACAAAACTATTATGCAACACAATTTTATTATTCTGAATTAGAATTTGTATAATTATTATAAATTAAACGGTTTAGATTAAGCTTATTTGATACTATGTGGTTTTGCCAACTAATCAACAATATATATTTTTATTAACTACAGTAATTATAAACAAATAAAGAGGAAAAGTAATGTCTGGCACAAATTAATTTTACCATCACCTGAAGTACGTGTTGAAGAAATAATTTATGAAGTTAGTTTACAGTTGAATTAATTTAGTTGCTTGTCAAAATGGTTCACAGAAAGTGTTTAGCTAATTATTTATGAAATTCCATTAACAAAGGACTTTATGGACATTGCTCAAAATTTAAATATTCCTCAAGGAACTGATGCGAAATATAATTTCACAATCTAAAAAAAATGGGTTATGTTACAACGAAAGTTAAAGAGATTACTGAAAGAGACAAGCGTGCTATTTAGGTACTTATTAAACAACATCTTTTCTTGAGAATTGGCTGTAAAATGGGCCCATGCTGTTATTGGACAAATTTAAAGACATTTGTTTGAGGATAATGTAAAGTAAAGATATTCAAATGCCAGGGGAAGAGTATGACAGATTGTCTCAAAAGGAAGGTTAAGTTCCTGATATCTGTGATTGTCTGGGGTTGTATCTCATGTCAAGGAGATGAACATCTCCTCTTAATGAATGGCGTTGTCAATGCTAGGAAGTACAAAAGTATTTAACAAAAAAAATTATTGCCGCCCATTAATAAAATTCAACTACCAAATGGAAAATTTATATTTCAACAAAATGACACAGTCATACAGCTAAATCTGTAACATAATGGTTTCAGGAACTAAACATTCCTTTTTTAAAATGGTCTTCAAGCAGTCCTGATCTAGCCCCTATCGAGACTCTTTGGTATCAGATGAAAAATGCATTTTAAACTACATGAGTTTACACAATTCCTCTATTAAAGGGTAAAGTTCAGGAAATTTGGAATACTTTCAACCAGATTACTGCCAAACGTTAGTAGGTGATGCCAACTATGCCAAAAAGAATTGATGCTGTTTTAAAATCATAAGGGTGACTCCAGACAGTGGTAATGCTGACTAAATATTTGGTCCAATTAATTTGTACCAGACATTACTTTTTCTTTTTGTTTATTTTATAATTCATCATCATCAGTGGCATTACAGCTCGTTATGAGCCAAAGACTTCTTCAGGACAATCTTCCATTCGCCCCTGTCTCTGGCAACTCTTCTCCATGCTTTAACTCCGATGGATTTTAGATTATCCTCTATGTTATCTTGATACCTAAGTTTTGGTCTTCCTCTGGCTCGTCTTTTTCAAAATTTTTCTGATTGTTGCATCTTCATCTCGCCTAATTACATGTCCTATCCATCGAAGTTGTGCTAATTTAATACATTTTACAACGTCAGGTTCCTCAAAACTTCTATATAACTCAAAATGTAGCGCCTACGCCACAAACCCTGTTTTTGGATTCCTCCATATATTTTCCTTAGAATTTTTCTCTCGAAACGTTTTATTTTATAATTATTGTTGTTAATAAAAGTATAAGACATTGTTAATTAATTGGCAATACCACATAGTATCAAATAAGCTTAATCTTATCCGTTTAATTTATAATAGTTAAAAAAAATTTTAATTCAGAAAAATAAAATTGTGTTGTATTGGTTTTGGTTCAATTCATATGTATCTGGCTCAGATAACTTTTGTTATTAATTACCATAAATGTACTTACAGTAAATTCTCAGCAAGATCAAGGATTCTAAGCAGTGGCAATAAACCTTACATTGACTTGAATACTGTTAAGTACCTTAAAGAGCAAATTATCCCAATTGTTATGAGTATTTTTTATATATTTTGTATTCTTTTTAACTGTATTAATATAATTCTGTTTATAGTTTGAATTATTTTATTGTCCAATTAGTTGTAACATGCATCTTTGTTAAATTTATTAGTCTACTTGTAAACTTCATTTTTCGTAATAATTAATGTTAACATGGACCTTAGTTCAACAGGTAACTGAAATCAACTATTATTTTTTGAAGATAAGTAAAAACCAATAAAAATAATTCTCAAATATAGACCACTTCACAATGTTTTGCTTGTTTTTTCAGAAAATAGAGAAAAAGACAGCAGAGCAAGGAAAAATCCTGTTTTTAAAGAATAAAGATGCTTTGACATTAAAGTTGAAATTCATACAAAAATCTAAGTGGGAGTTATCTAAAAAAACGGAATGTGACACTCCAGGAGTGACCGAGGAGAGGAAGCATATCTTTCTCATTGTTTACTAATGGAGTGATGGTTTTTAATATAATTTAATTTGATCCAATTCAATTTTATTGTATAATTTTATATTGTTTTAATTCTATTTTATTTTACTTTATTTTATTGCGTTGTGTGATCTTTCGTTACATTACATTTCCTTTTTTCACATCTCTACATGATCCATTGTACCAATCAATGCATTCCATCCATAGCCCATGATAAGAAAGCTATGCTTCCAATAATTAATCAACTTTTACCTATCTTAAAAAAGCTGTTTTGTTGTTAACAAGATGTTTGTTAAATACATAAATATTTAAAATATTAAAATATACATATTTAAAAATACTTACTGTAGCTATAAGTGATGCTCTAAAAAACAGCAGCTTCAAATCAACTACTGAAAACAATCGTGGATTCAATTCCCTGCCAATGAAAAATCCATACATCCTGCTCTTCCCAACAGCAAATTTATTGAGAGCACTAATTGGTACATAAAAGCTCCTAACATATGTAAAAACTGATGTTATGATTCCTAACGAAATAAAACCAATCAAAAATTGGAACAGATGATCAACAATGTAGGATGCTACATCAATTTTTTTAAATTGTAATCCCAGAAATATAAAGAACAATATTAAGAAATTCAGTAATCCATTTAATACATAATCAAATTTACTATATTTGTTGGGAAGGCCACTAACTTTGGCACCTCCTGCAGGAATAGCACTTAAGAGAGCAAGTACAAGAAAATAGCCAGCAATACCCAATAAGGATTTAGCGTCAAAGAATGTAGAATACAATCTTAAATGGTGTAAGCTTGGTTGACCCAAAAAGGAACAACGAGATTCTGTACAAAAAGTATAGAGAGTTATTATAGACAAGGGTATTAATGGAATCAATAGTAAGGCACCATATATACCACCAAATTCAACAAATTGTTTGTTTCCAACATATTCATCAATTTCTTTTTGAGACTTCTTCTCAATTAGTTCATCATCATCAGAAAATTCACCTAGACGCTTTGTTATGGTGACTGAGTCAAAGTGTTTTAGATGAACTATTCTCTCAATATCTTTATTTTGAGAAGAGCGTGTAAACCTACGCGTAAGACCAACAGCATCTATAGGTTCGGCACCACTAGTTTTCTTCAAGTCCTAGAAATAATAGTATTTAGAACAAGTAAACAATAATTACACCTTATAACTTACTTCGATATCTTTATCTTCAATATCTGTATTCCTAGTTCGCCCTCGAACAGTAGCTTTTGGTTTTTCCTTAATTTCTGGGATACTGTCTGCAGTGTCAGAATCAGTGTCAGTATCAACAATAATTTTTTGTTTCTTAGGTTGTATCTCTAAAATAGATTACATGGTGTTATGACAACAATAGAAAGTCTGTTACTGAAATTTAATCAATTGCAAGGTTTATAAAAAAGATAAATTAATAAACTTTATTTAAAATTATCAAAATTTATTTAAGAGTGGTCTAGGTAACAGATTAATTACTACTTTTTACAGATTTTAAAAGAAAAAATTATTTTATTTTCATTTTTTGAGTTGGCCTTAGATAAACAGTAACTTTTTTTACTTATATATGTACCTTTTTCATTTTATGTCTTTCATTGATGACAAAAATGATACAGCAGAAAATTTTTTTAACCTTTGTCTTTTTGTTGATTTATATAAAAAAGGATGAGATTCACTCAGTAGTAGTTGTGAATAAAAACTTAAGTATTGGAAATTGGTTGCTCAAATATTTTTGTAAATCTGTAATTCACTAAAAATGATCTGTAATTCACTAAAAATGATCTATAATTCTCAAACAGTTAAATATTAAACTGTGAATTCAATGTAATATTCTTAAATTTGATTATTTAGTTAGTAAAATCTACCAGAGGACAGAGAATGAGTTGCAAAAGAGATTGACAAAAATGTCTCAGTTTAGTGTCAACTGAAGGTATAAATTACAAGAAAATAAGTTTTTAACTTTTAAAAGCTCCTAACTCATATTTTCAAAATTTCAATAAGACATTCCCCTTTCTTGTAAATTTGCAATTTATAACCAAAAGATTACCTTTTTCTTTATCAACAAGCAACTCATTAGTACTTCTAATTGGAGATCTCTTTGATACAAGCGGAATAGGAGTAGAGGTTTTTGGGGTAGCGGTCGCATTTTTAACTCTAGATGGGCTTTTTACCCTTTCAGTTCTGGTAGGAGTAGGAAGTCTTGTCTTAGTCTCTGACTTAGTTCTGGCGGGACTTGTTCTATTTGGACTTTTTTGTCTAGCTGGACTTTTTGTTCTTGCAGGACTTCTTTGTCTACCTGGACTCTTCCTTCTGACTGGACTTTTTGGTCTCACTGGACTTTTCGGTCTGGCAGGACTTTTTGTTCTTCCAGGACTTTTCGGCGGTCTTCCTGGACTCATCTTACGAGTTCCACTGCTTTGAGTGGTAGATTCCGTTTTCACTTTATCTGAAGCAACTTTAGAACTCGATTTTCCTTTGCTCGTCATTCTAAAACCAAAAGATTTTGAAATATTTAAAGCGTTTTGTAATGTAAACAACGAGGCTTCAGATGAGGTTATATTGGTTTAAGGATGAAAATAGAATATTTTAAAATGCAAATAAATTTACCAACGCAGCATTCATTCAAGAGAACATCAATGTACTAACCTTTTACTTTATAATAAAATTCCGTTGCTCACAATCGCAATACTTTCCACTGAACTTCTCTGTTAAAAGCAAGCGACGCCGTGTAATGACGCTTAAAGTTAAAACCATAAAACCTCTGATCAAAATAATAACTGTGATTGGCTGTTTAAAACGTCAAGTCAAGTTAATGTCTAAACTCATAATATAAAATTGATAAATGAAACATTTAATACCAAATGCCAAAATACCATGAAAAAAATTTAAATTAAATATTAAATGAATTTTTAAAACTTTTATTTCATAGTTTAAAACCTTTGTCTGAATATAATATCAACCCCTTTCGCGTTCGCCCATAACTGACAGTTATTTTTGTGTTTAAAGTTTAAATATGTTTTGAAAGATACATCTCACATTTAATTTGTGATAAAGTATCTGGTAAATTTATTTCTATTTTTATGTTATGTATTTTTTTTAATTATTTAATATAATATGCACACAATAATGCATATTAGCATGTTTTAGATAAGTAGAAGGGAAATCAAAATAAAAATTATAAAAAAATCAAATCATAGGGTAAGCAGTAATAATAATTTTTGTTTAATTAGCGTTCCAATAAATAAAATTCTAAAAATAAAAGTAAGATCTTAGCACTTTTGACATCACTTTGAAAATCTGACAACTCTGTTCAGTCAGAAGTCAGAAAAGCATTTCTGGATCATTTTATTGGTTAGCGCAAATTTCTAATGATTTCTAGGTGATAGACATTTTGACATTTGTATTATGTCAGAAGTTTAATTACTTTTTATTATCCAAAAACTATATTATACAATATTAAAAATGTCTTTAATATTCAGGTATGGTATAATTTGCAAATTATATTGTAAAATTTATTTTGATATTCGTATTAATAATAGATTATATAACATATAGGTTAGCTGGTCAAAGATGTGGTACCCAATTTTTAAAAAATAATAGTGGAATAATTACCTATGTACGACCTGTAACATTGAAAGCCACTAACGTCTCAAGCCCAAAAGAGGAAGGACACGATGAACGTAACATGAAATTAGGAAGGCCTCAGTCTCCCCATTTGACCATATATGCTCCCCAATTAACTAGTCTCTTGTCTATTACTCACAGAGCTACAGGTAAATATTCATTATTTCATTGGGATAGTTTGAATTCCTTAAATAATCTATTTCTTTTAATAATAATATTGATAGAATTATATTTTTATTTTATCTTAGTTTACTTAATAATCTTAATGTAACTTCATTAAAAAACATTTTAAATCAAATTTAGGAAGAATCGTTTGTATGTAAGTTTTCCGTCATATGATTAACCTTCAATTGTTTAAAAAATATATCAAAGAATATAGACGCTTATAGAAGAGCAGTTCAAATGGGCGATTTTGGTTACGGTTTAAGAGGGTGGCTGCATAAACTCACAGCGTGGTGCCGTGACCGTCGGCTTAAAACTATCATGAAAATTTCATAATGAAATATGTAGTTAGGGGAAAGTGGGAAAGGAATACGAACGGGTAACTTTGCATCTACGCCTAAACAAATTTCGATGCCATTGATTTGCAAACTGTCTTTTTTTTGTTTTTTCACAATAAAATCTTTATTTTCAATATATTAAATTGTTAAATTTTTAATTTTAAAACTTAAAAATGTATGATATTTACAATATTCAAAGTATTTATTTTTTTAATTGTATAAATTTGAATTAAAACTTGGTTTGTTCCAACACAACGAAAAACCATCACATAACTTTTTATTATACTGTTTTTCTGCCCAGAAATTAACGAAACATTTTTAAAAAATTTCATCCATAATTTTTCAATAACAACAAAAAGCATTCCTGATTTATTTTTGAAATAACAAAATAAACTTTAACAGTACATTTTAATGAATAGTACCTATATGTGAAAGTTTTTACGCTGTATGGGTACTATTTAATCTTGTTTTAAAATAACAACTAGTAGTATCTAAAACATAATTTTCACAATGAATGAATATTGGTGAAATTATTACAATATAGTCTTAAACTGATTTATACTTAAGATTTGTACATATTTCAATTAAAAATTTGAATCATAATAATTTTTCTAAAAAGATCAATTTATTAAAAGTTAAAATAATATTATTTTCTTTAAAAAAATTTATAAAACGCAAAAATTTAATCCTATTCTACGACTACGCGGCATCTACATATAAAAATATCTAAAGTTGCATTTATTGCCCCACTCTTTCATATTTTAGAAGCAAACCGCTCCTTAGTGGTACCACGTGCAACACGTGCGTTCCACTCGTCCCACTTTTCTTTATCTATGTCCCACTTTTTGCTAACATTCAAAAATAACAGTGAACAATTCTTCTATAAGCGTCTATATTCTTTGAATATATGCATTGATTGAATAATTTTAGTATTATTTATAAGAAAACTATGTATTTGTATAGGTAGTCAGAATTCATAATAACTCAAAAAAGATTACTTAATAGACAAAAATTTACTAATAAAAGTAAAACCATTTTTATGGATTTTATCACAAAACATTGATTCAAACATTATGCTTTTTAATCCTTAAAAAGTTTACTTTATTTTTTTTTTGAAGAGATAATTTTTTACCAGCCTCACATATCACAACAATCTACCAAAAAATAGACAAAGATCAAATTTATAAATTACAAATATCAACAAAATTATGAATAGTCAATGATACTAGATACTGGTTCTTGTCATAATCCTTAATGTTTGCTTATGCATCTGGTTTTGAAGAAATACCCTCAATGTTAAATCTAAACAGTCAACAACTGAAAACAAATCTGGAACTAACTACTATTAGCAAACAATATTTTAATGAAAATTTTAAATATAATGATCTGGGTACTTGGCAAAGTGCACTAAATTCTACATACAGAGATCATATTTGATTGGATCAAAAGATTCCTATCTAAACCATTTTATCCCACCCTTTTCATTGAGGAGATCTATATTTTTGTTAGAAACTTTCATTTTTGTATAAATCACCTGTATTTCTAAAGATTGTTTGATGCTTCCTAAGGCATAGAGTAGATTTTGTTGTTAAACAATATTCCTATCCTAAATTTTCAAGAAAATCGATACATTTTAATGCAATTCAGAGTTAAAAACTGTGGTGCTTTGGGCTATAAAGCATTTGACCACGAAGCAATCAACAACTGAGAAAACCTTGAAACATTTGAATTCCAGTTGGCAGATGAAGTATGAATGAAAGAACTAATGAAACCTAATGGGACCCAAATAACAGATCTTTATTATTATTGGGGCAGAAACAGATGCAATAAAATCAGATCGAATAGTGAAGGAAGAATGGATAAAAGAACAAAGGTACAAGGTAGAAAAAATAGGAAGTGGATACTGAATAGGAAGAGAGAATGGAACAATCAACACTCTTCACTCAAAAACTTTTTTGACTGTTACACCTTCTTCTCACCTGATTACATGCCCTATCCATCTAAGGCATGCCACTGTAATAAATTTTATGTCAGGTTCCCCAAAACTTCTTTACAACTCAAAGTTGCCACTAATCTTTACTTTTTTATTCAGGAAGTGGAAATCAAAATGTCAAAATAAACTTATTTTAAAGGAAACAGTGGCTTATTCCCAATAAAAATAGTAAATTGTATTAAGATGTCACAAGAAAAAAGCTACACTACATTACAGCCCAACTCGAGCCATGGCCTCCTTCAATAAGCTACTCCAAATATCTCGAATTACTGCTGTTCTTTTTTTCCATGAACATATTTTTAGGTTTGTGGCATCTTGATCTACACTTTGCCCTCCCATCTCTTTTTTGTTCATCCAACAGGTCTTTTCCTTGTATTCTTGGGTTTACTAAGTTCCTGTGAATTCTGTTCTCATGCATCAGGACCACATGTCCTGCCCCGTAATTGCTGCAGCCTAGTGTATTGTGCTAGAATTGGTTCTCTATCTTGTTCGTATATTTCTTTATAGAATGTTATAACTTGTGATTCATATCGGATGGATCCAAACAAGTCTAAATCACAGTAATTATCACTTCCAGCAAAACTGCACCTATTTGTTTAAGACTGTCTTTTTGAACACCCTATTTTTAAACATTTAAACTCAAATAATATAAACAAGGTATACTAAGTACTATGCGAGCATATATATGTACTGTATTTATGTTATTCTTAATGTTTCAATTTTTTTTAACCATATATACATTTTTGTATAAAAAGAATTATTAATATTAACAACAATTAATAATATTTTTTTTCTGACTTTTAGGTATGGCATTGTCATTTTATGCAATTG
This sequence comes from Diabrotica undecimpunctata, assembly GCF_040954645.1. NCBI lineage: Eukaryota > Metazoa > Arthropoda > Insecta > Coleoptera > Chrysomelidae > Diabrotica > Diabrotica undecimpunctata. The sequence continues at coordinate 33,130,114 of NC_092808.1, forward strand.
CCTTTGGTCTGACAGCTGCTGTAGCACCTGAATCAATTCCAGCATATATTGACACTATTGAATGCGCAGGCGTAGGAGCAGCAACCATAGCCGCAGCGAAGTTTGTATTAGCTTTTCCCATGACTTATCATTTCTGGAATGGTATTCGTCATCTTTTATGGGATACTGGAAAGTTCCTCACTATTGGTGAAGTATATACTACTGGATATATAATGCTTGCTCTATCAATTGCTTCTGCAATTGGTCTTTGTGTAATATAATTTATATTAGTTGAGAACATTTTTTTTTTTGTTATGACCGGTATTATATTATATTATTTTCAATGAAAAATCTGTTATTGTGTTAATTTTTTTTTTCAAAATATATTTGTAAAAAATAGTTTGTTTCATTGAAATACCCCCTCAGTGTGAGTTTGTTGTGTTCAAATTAGGATGTTCAGGCTTTTTTGCAGTCACGGATGTCACATGCTCTGCAGTGTGCCTCAATTGTTCTGGTGAAACCTGCAGTAACTTCATGGAAATATGTATCAAAATTAATCGAAGAATTCGAAGATTGAATTACCCACAATGAAGCCAAGTCTAACTCCCGTTCTTCCGCAAACATTCACCTTCGATACTAAATTAAATCCTGAATCACAGCCTGGACATGTGAAGCATGTTCAATTACTCCGGAAATTCTTCCAAATTTTTGCCCTCATAAAATTCTTTTAGCTACGCCCATGGCTAACAAATCCTTAGAAGAATTATGCTACGCTTTCTAATTGGCATATCGAGGGCAAGTCACGGTTCTCTTATGATCCTTTCCTTTCTCAGAAACAAGTCAATAGCTTGTGTGTCAGGTCTATCCACTAACCCTTCACTTCTAAGAACATATTCGATCACTTCACTTCGAGGAACTCGCTTTCTAAAAAACCTCCGAAAATCAAGAAAGTCCCTTTCACCCGAGTCGCTCCTCAATTCCAAAGTATAATTAGGGCTAATCTCGCATGATCCAAGAAAAAACCCCTCTTTAGAGAAAATTTAAGGTCTCATAATACATATTTCGAAAACTATTACTTTATTTGTGTTAAGCAGGTCAACGTGGCGGTAAGTCGTTTATTCAGATTATGTCTTATAACTGTTTGCCAACATACATCCTACTTCGCATATCTTGTATCCAGAATATTGTATCTTACATCATACATCCTACTGCTGCATATGTCTGGCCGTTGAGTTCACTAGATATCATCCTGCCGCTGTGTTACCTATGATACTGTCCGTGTTTCTGTGACACAACCGCCGGATGGTTTATTGGCGCCAGTCCACATCAAGAACTGCATCCTTAACTGAGAACATACCTCTCAGACAAGGGCCAATATGAACCTGTAAGTACATTTTGTTGTTTTCTTTTATTCGACCCAAAAGCCGAGAGTTTTACAAGCAGAGACACTAAATCCCGTTGTAAGTGGTTCATAACATTACCATACTTTATTTTTCTTTGTGACAAAGGATTATTCATATTATAAGTATGGTCAAATTATTGCTGATTAATTTATATGTATATATTTATCTGTTTTGCTTATCTGTATTTAAATGATAATAGTGTTTAGTTTAAAAAAAATATTGTGATCACTAAATTTTATTATATGTCCTCAAGGTGAAACAATTTTTAAATTCATTTACTTTGAAATTCACAGATTTCAGAATAATTTTTAAAGTAATGATTCACTTAATTCAATTTCAATCATTTCTTTTTAATCTCTTGAGGATATCATATTTATAGTTATTTTTCGCATTTATAGCATATATATATATATATATATATATATATATATATATATATATATATATATATATATATATATATATATATATATATATATATAATGTAAGAAAACTCAGAAAGAAAGCAAATAATGAATAATCTTAATCAAAATTCTTCAAATGTCAATAATACTTCACATAACGTTAACAGCACGGTTAAATCATACTCAGCAGCGTTAGCCAAAAACTCCACTCTATTACCAAATAAAGATCAAGCCATAGTTTTTACATAGAAGGTTTCAAAATTCAAGACTATCTCTTAGAGATTGGACCAATTAACCCACAAAATATAATATATTGTTCGCGTATTTCTAACAATCCAGTTTGTACATATTTAAGAAATAAAAAGATTGTCGACGATCTTCTTAAAAATAATGAATCCATCACAATTAAAAACACTCGTCTAGTTGCTCGGCGACTAATTACCTCATCAGAAAGATTGCTAGTATCTAATGTAAGCCCCACAATTCCCAATGAAGATATAACACGACATTTACAAAAATTAGGCTTCACATTGTTATCGTCAATGACTCCACTGAGAATTGGAGCTACTGATCCAGCTTACAGCCACATTATTAAGTTTTAAGAAAGACAAATCTACATTTGGATGGAGTAGTAAGGGAGGAATCAGACTGCTCGCCCAGAGCGACCGTCCACTATCTAACAAAATTACGAGTCTATGAAAATGTATGTGCAGAGTCAGACTGGTGGACCGTCCATCACTTACAGCGACCGACCAGTTTTGAAATTCGGACTTTTTGATCGTTGGTCGATGAATATGGAACATTTTGCATTCATTTATACCGTTCTAAGCAATGACATTTCAAAATTTGTAATTAACCTATAAAATTTGGGCTTGCTCAGAGATATGTAAGAGAGTTGCTTTCATTAGGTCCTCGGAGACACATCGTCTCAGGACCAGCAACTTCACGTGGAGTCATACGTCATGTTACCAAATCCACTGGTAACTTTAACATCTTAGAATTTATCACAACATAATGTAAACCAAATTTATAAAACAAATTTTAACGGGTTTTTACCCACATATTTAGTGGCTCAATACATGTATACCCACCTAGTGCACTGATGATGGAACATGGATTTCGAAAACGTTTTGTCATATAGCCCGATTGGGTCTTTTAAATTATATAGGTACCTTTTATAAAGGATTTTTAATAAATTTTTTTGAAAATTATAGAGATTAAAAATAAATAGATAATTAAAAATTGCGAGGAAGCGAACTACTACTTGCAAAACATGAATCTAAAAAAAATAACACTATTAATTTTCATATGTTTATTTTAAAGTCCATTTTTAATTAAACTCCTTAAAACAAATTCCACATTTATAAGGTATTTGGTGAGCTTCTTCTAAACCTATCTTCTAGAGATGTTGGTTGGCGACCACATTGACTCATTTTATTCTATTTACAGCAGCTCGAAATGAATCGGTTGACGTTACACCAGTCCACTTCCTAAGATAGGCCAGTCAGGATATACGTCTACGTCCAGGGCCTCTCTTACCCTCAATCTTGCCTTGTAGAAGTCGGTATTTATTATTATGCATGATGTGGCATGTAGTTATGTTACTTGTCATTTGGTCAGCATGAACAATTAAAGTACTTTTGTCAATAAATTGTTTATTCACATTTAAAGGTTTTCCCGGTTTGAACTTCTTCATGTGAATATAGACTATTTTTTTTTATCCAATCGCTTATCACAAATTTAACAATGTTACCACCGTCCCTTACTATGAACTGTCATACGATTATTTAAACTACTTTTATCGAATATATCGCTTACTTTTTTAACCATTGTGAACTCTTTGAATATGAACATTTAAATAAGTTCTTTTAATAAACAGCTTATTTCAAATTTGACATATTTTTAAGGTCTTTCACCAGTGTGAACTGACATATGTCTTTTTAAACTACTTTTTATAATAAACTGCTTACTACAAATTCCACATATATGAGGTTTTTCACCAGTGTGAACTTTCATATGATAGTTTAAACCATTTGTTTGAGTAAACTGTTTATTACAAATTTTACATTTATAAGGTTTTTCACCAGTGTGAACTGCCATATGTTTCTTTAAAGCAACTTTGTGAGTAAAAGTTTTAAAGCATATTTCACATTTATAAGGTCTTTCACCAGTGTGAAGTTTCATATGATACTTTAAACCAGAGAGTTGACTAAACTGCTTACTACAAATTTTACATTTATAAGATTTTTCAGCAGTGTGAACTTTCATATGACTATTTAAATGACTAAAATGCTTACTACAAATTTCACATTTATGTTTTTGACCAATGTGGATGCTTAGAATATGAGCATTTAAATGATTTTTTTGAGTAAACTGCATACTACAAATTTCACATTTATAAGGCTTTTCGCCAGTGTGAACTGTCATATGAAAATTTAAATTACTTAGACGAATAAACTGTTTACTGCAAATGTCACATTTATGGTTTTCACCAGTGTGAATTCTCTGAATGTGAATATTTAAATTTCTTCTTTGAATAAATTGCTTACTACAAATTTTACATTTATAAGGCCTTTCACCAGTATGAACTTTCATATGATAATTTAAACTACTCGGTACAGTAAACTGCTTACTACAAATTTCACATTTATGTTTTTGGTCAGTGTGAATTCGTTGAATATGAGCATTTAAATTACTTCTTTGAATAAACTGCCTACTACAAATTTCACATTTAAGTTTTGGACCAGTGTGATTTCTCTGAATATGAGCATTTAAATTACTTGTTAGAATAAACTGCTTACTACAAATTTCACATTTATAAGGCTTTTCGCCAGTGTGAACTTTCATATGACTATTTAAAATACTTAGACGAATAAAGTCTTTACTACAAATTTTACATTCATGTTTTTGATCAGTGTGCATTCTCTGAATATGAGCATTTAAATCACTTCTTTGAATAAACTGCTTACTACAAATTTCACATTTATAAGGTCTTTCCCCAGTGTGAACTTTCTCATGATAATTTAAACTACTTAGTCCAGTAAATTGCTTACTACAAATTTTACATTTATAAGGTCTTTCTCCAGAGTGAACTTTAACATGCACATCTAAATGAACTTTTTGAACAAACTGCTTATCACAAACTTCACATTTATAAGGTTTATTTCTAGTGTGTATTTTACTATGTGTATGTAAATGAGATTTTCGAAAAAATTTCTTATCGCAAATGTCACATTTATGAGATCTTTTACGTGTATGAACTACCATATGTCTATTTAAATTAACTTTGTATGGTTTTTTTCCATTGCGAGGTTTCAAATCTATTTTAATATCACCTAATGTTTTCATATTTTTTATTGGTATCTTCTGCTGAGCATCTAAAATAAAAAAAGTACAAAATAATTTGTTTTCTACTGTAAGGTAAAATTGATGAAGGAACTACTGAATATCAATAAAAAGTAACAAAAAAATAAAAAAAATAAATGAAGTATTAGAAAAAATCAAACATACATTTGAGATTTAAGACAAATTACCATTTTTACTATTTACTAATTTACTATATATATATATATATATATATATATATATATATATATATATATATATATATATATATATATATAAGGCTAGGATAACAGATCACACCGGTTGTCCAGTCATGTCCAGCTCTATGTGTTTAGATATAAAATCCTAACGCCATCTGAACAAAGTGTTTAGATATTAAATACTGTATGCGAGATACTGTAAGCAAGATACAAAATTTGCGATGGCAGCTGTATCGCATTCACAGGCATGCTCGTCAATATGAAAACAGTTCAACGTTCAAATGTTCAAAAAATAACTTACGAAAACAAACAATATATCATTGTGAAAACTGTCCGGAAAAACCTGGACTTTATGTTGGCAAGTGCTTTACTAATTTTCATGCTTAGAGTCAAGTTTTTTATTTTCTTGTTATGCAATTGTTATAATTTAGTTTGTTTGACGTTATGAATTTTTAGTTTTTTGAATTATAAAAAATATGTTTTAACTATTTTGACTGGAAAACTATAATATTTTTCATGCAATATATAGATATCCTTATTTTAGTTGACTTTATTTATTTGTTGACAAAAATAGGAACCAAATTAGTAAGACTCACATGATCCGCAAGTCAAAAATTAGTTAACACCCTGTATATATCATTTTAAATATTAACACTGTTCTAACAACAAATACATAAAGATTTTTACAAAAATAGTCTTCCACACCAGGCATACATTATCCCTAAAATGTCCGCAGTCAAAGAGTTAAAAAGAACTTCTTCAAAAGTGGAGTTGGACTTTTACTACCAAATAAAAATATTTTTTAACATTTTTATATATTCGAATGGATTTATTCGAACTACTTCCTGTAGTATTAATTCTTATGAATATTAACACTTTCACTACTACGTGCAACAAAAATGGTACACACTTGACTTTTATCAATAGACTATGTGTCTACATATGGTGACAAGTTTTGACTGAGTTGTAACACATGTGTACATTAAACGGTCATACTTTCTATTGAAATATGTGTAGTTCAAATGCTTTAGGCTGTAACTAAAAGCTGGCCACCTAGTTCAGCTATCCAATTATAGATGACGCCACAATGTACAAAATTTAGTATTACTTATTTGGACGTTAAGTTGTTGTGTATCACTGTAGCAGTCACGATAAGTCAGTCTCAGCTACGGTCGTTATACAGATAGGCGCGTATTTTGATTCAAATGAAATCTAGATGTTTAAGTGAAGTTGAGCTGCAAAAAATAATAGACGAATTGAGCAAATTGAGTATGAGTCTGATGTTAATTACTCAAAAAGTGATCCAGACTATAGCGATTTATTTTCATCCTTTAGTGATTCTGATGTAAGTGCAGCTCCAAAAAGACACAGACTACAAGTAAGTTCTCAAGTAAATGAAGGCACTAGAGTTTATGTCATTTCAAATGGTTCAAATGAAAATATTTCCGGAGATAGCTCGGAAAAAAGTGACTTAGATGAAAACAGACAACAGGAAATCAATATTATTTGGGGCGATTGCGTAGGTAAGAAAGTAAAATAAAAATTGCAAATAAGTATTATGACTATAATAACTGTATCTTTTAGGAAATTTACAAGATTTTCAATTTAACTGGAACAATGGATTTTCCATATCGTTTTTTAAAGATAGAGATGGTGATGAACCTATTGACTTTTATGTAACTTTTATAGCAGACGTTATACCTCTCATTGTGCATAAAACAAAACGTTATGCAGAACAACAAATAATATCTGGCATAGTAAATAGTCAGAAATTCTAACATTTATTGCGATGTTGATATGGAATGGATTAGATAGAAAACCTACACTAAAGGGATATTTTTCTCAAAATTTGCTGTATAAAACCGATGTGGAACACTATGTTGACATGACCAGAATGCGGTTTGAATTACTTTTATCCAATTTACATTTTGCAGATAACAATATAACAGATCCTACTAAACGTTTGGGTAAAACACTGCCCTTAGCAGACTTCTTCTTCTTCAGGTTTCTTCTCCTATCGGAGGTTGGAAATCATCATCGCTATTTTAATTTTATTGGCCGCGCTTCTGAATAATTCTAATGAGCTGCAACCGAACCACTCTCTCAAATTTCTTAGCCAGGATATTTTGCGTCGTCCTGGGTTTCTCTTCCCTTGCATAATTAATCCAAGTAATACGTACTTCTCGCCCCTCATTATATGACCCAGATATTGAATCTTTCTAATTTTAACAGTTTTTATGATTTCACATTCTTTCTTCATTCTTTGTAACACCTCTATATTAGTTACTTTTTCAGTCCACGATATTCTGTGGATTCTCCTGTAGCACCACATCTCAAAGGAGTTTAATTTTTTGATTTCAGACTGTTTTATTGTCCACGCTTCCATGCCGTATAGTAAAGTAGAAAAAACGTAACAACGTAGCATTCTTGTGCGGATCTCTAGATTAAGGTTACGGTTGCAAAGTAAGTTCTTCAATTTTATGAACGTGTTTCTTGCCATTTCTATTCTAGATCTGATTTCTTTTGTTTGATCTCCATCTTCGGTTAGCCACGTTCCTAAATATTTATATATTGTTACTCTTTCGATCGTTGTATTATTGATGATTAGGTTATCTAAATTTTGTGGTTTTTTTGAGAATATCATTGATTTCGTTTTCTTGAGATTCATTTGCAGTCCGTACCTTTCACATGCATTGTATACATGTTGTATTATGTACTGTAGATCTTCCATGTCACTTGCAAATATGACCGTATCGTCCGCATATCTAATATTATTAATGCTATTTCCGTTGACCAAAATCCTTCCACAATATCCAATAAAGCTTCTTGAAATATCACTTCACTGTAGACGTTGAATAAGAGTGGTGAAAGTATGCACCCTTGTCGAACTCCTCTAAGTATACTTACTTCCTCTGTCAGTTCTCCTTCGACTCTTATTCTTGCTTTCTGATTTTGATACAGATTCGATATAATTTGTAGATCTCTACTATCTATGTTTTTGGTATTAAGAATACTTAAAAGCTTCTCATGTTGAACTCTGTCAAAAGCTTTTTTAAAGTCTATGAAGCAAGTATATATGTCCTGATTCATATCCAGACATCGTTGTGTCAGAATATTGACTCCGAATAATGCTTCTCTAGTTCCTAGACCCTTTCTAAAACCCATCTGTGAATCACTTATTTCTTGTTCTAATTTCATGTGGATTCTGTTATGTATGATTTTAAGGAAGATTTTCAATGTGTGGCTCATTAATGCAATTGTCCGATAGTCATTGCAATCTTTAGCATTTGTGATTTTTGGAATCGTTACAAAAGTTGAGAGAAGCCATTCTTTGGATATGTGTCCCGTCTTGTATATGGAGTTAAAAAGGTCTACCAAGACATCAATATTATCTTCATCAATTATCTTCAATAGTTCAATTGGTATATTATCGGGTCCTGGAGCTTTTCTACCTTTTCTGTGTTTTATGGCATAAATAACTTCCTCTTTCATTATTTAGCAGACAAGTTTTTAAAATTTCAAGCTGCATATACTACAGAACGGTAAGTTTGTATTGACGAATCGAGGATTCCATTTAGAGGTCGACTTAGTTTTCGACAATATATTCCGGGAAAGCTGCTTAAATACGGCATTAAGCCTTTCAAGCTATATGGCGAAAAAAGGTACACTTATAACTTGAAAATTTATTCTGATAAAGAATGCACTGCTACTGAACATCCAGTTGCTAGTCGGATAGTTCTTGAACTTATGGCCCGACTCTTAGATTGTGAACGTATATTGTGTACCGATAATTTTTATATTAGCTTTAGTCCAGGACATGAACTCTTGAATAGAAAAACTCATCTGATAGAAACTCTAAAAAAAATAGAAAATTCCATCCTAAACCTCAGCAAAACTTTTAAAAGAAAATATCATTGCACGCGAGAGTAATACTCATATTTTAGTCGGAAAATGGAGAGATAAACGGAAAGTCTTGTTTCTGACAACTGTAGCAGTTCCTGAAATAATAAATGTTATAACAAAAAACGGGGTTGTCGAAAAGCCCTTCACTATTGCAAAGTATGATAACATTAAATCATTTATAGATGTTTCAGATCAAAAGGCATCTTATTCGACTACTCTACGTCGAGGTAAAAAATAGTAAAGGAAAGTGGCAGTACAACTTCTAACAAACACTGCAATAGTAAATTCGCATATCGCCTATCAATCCTTGACTGGAAAAACCATCAGCATCACTAATTTCAGAGAAGAAATTGCCAATAAGATGTTTAAAAGGCATACGGAATTACGAATTCCACATCCATCTGAAACCGCTAAAAGTCACAGTTTAGTTGACACCAAGTCTAGGTGAAGATGTACAAGGTATTATGAAATAAACAGCGAGAAAAAAGGCTTAGCTAACGGAGTGCTTTTTCGATAGTCACAATTGTACTGTACGCAAGTGATAGGCGTGACCAACCATGGTACACATAGTCTACGATAACAATATTAGTTTTTTTTATCCAGGAACTGTATGTACCCCGTTTTGACACAGCTATGAAACATTTATTTTTTTCAATAAAAAATTCATTTCATATTTTTTGTATATATAGTACATTAAAATAAAGTATTCTTAAAAAAAGTTGTTAGTCTCTGGCAGGCAATTAAAATCAAAACAGATCAAAAGGCATCTTATTCGACTACTCTACGTCGAGGTATAAAATAGTACAGGAAAGTGGCAGTACAACTTCTAACAAACACTGCAATAGTAAATTCGCATATCGCCTATCAATCCTTGACTGAAAAAACCACCAGCATCACTAATTTCAGAGAAGAAATTGCCAATAAGATATTTAAAAGGCATAAGGAATTACGAATTCCACATCCATCTGAAACCGCTAAAAGTCACAGTTTAGTTGACACCAAATCTAGGGGAAGATGTACAAGGTATTATGAAATAAACAGCGAGAAAAATGGCTTAGCTAACGGAGTGCTTTTTCGATAGTCACAATTGTACTGTACGCAAGTGATAGGCGTGACCAACCATGGTACACATAGTCTACGATAACAATATTAGTTTTTTTTATCCAGGAACTGTATGTACCCCGTTTTGACACAGCTATGAAACATTTATTTTTTTCAATAAAAAATTCATTTCATATTTTTTGTATATATAGTACATTAAAATAAAGTATTCTTAAAAAAAGTTGTTAGTCTCTGGCAGGCAATTAAAATCAAAACAGATCAAAAGGCATCTTATTCGACTACTCTACGTCGAGGTATAAAATAGTACAGGAAAGTGGCAGTACAACTTCTAACAAACACTGCAATAGTAAATTCGCATATCGCCTATCAATCCTTGACTGAAAAAACCACCAGCATCACTAATTTCAGAGAAGAAATTGCCAATAAGATATTTAAAAGGCATAAGGAATTACGAATTCCACATCCATCTGAAACCGCTAAAAGTCACAGTTTAGTTGACACCAAATCTAGGGGAAGATGTACAAGGTATTATGAAATAAACAGCGAGAAAAATGGCTTAGCTAACGGAGTGCTTTTTCGATAGTCACAATTGTACTGTACGCAAGTGATAGGCGTGACCAACCATGGTACACATAGTCTACGATAACAATATTAGTTTTTTTTATCCAGGAACTGTATGTACCCCGTTTTGACACAGCTATGAAACATTTATTTTTTTCAATAAAAAATTCATTTCATATTTTTTGTATATATAGTACATTAAAATAAAGTATTCTTAAAAAAAGTTGTTAGTCTCTGGCAGGCAATTAAAATCAAAACAGATCAAAAGGCATCTTATTCGACTACTCTACGTCGAGGTATAAAATAGTACAGGAAAGTGGCAGTACAACTTCTAACAAACACTGCAATAGTAAATTCGCATATCGCCTATCAATCCTTGACTGAAAAAACCACCAGCATCACTAATTTCAGAGAAGAAATTGCCAATAAGATATTTAAAAGGCATAAGGAATTACGAATTCCACATCCATCTGAAACCGCTAAAAGTCACAGTTTAGTTGACACCAAATCTAGGGGAAGATGTACAAGGTATTATAAAATAAACAGCGAGAAAAATGGCTTAGCTAACGGAGTGCTTTTTCGATAGTCACAATTGTACTGTACGCAAGTGATAGGCGTGACCAACCATGGTACACATAGTCTACGATAACAATATTAGTTTCTTTTTTATCCAGGAACTGTATGTACCCCGTTTTGACACAGCTATGAAACATTTATTTTTTTCAATAAAAAACTCATTTCATATTTTTTGTATATATAGTACATTAAAATAAAGTATTCTTAAAAAATATGCTTTGTAATATGAACATATTACAAGGCAAAAATGGAGATGGGCAGGACATGTTGCAAGAATGAAAGACGACAGTTGGACAAAAAAATTGCTTGAGTGGAGACCACGGGCTGACAAGCGAAGCCGAGGAAGACCCCCAACGCGATGGACCGACGACCTCAAAAGAATCGTGACCAATTGGATAGCAGAGGCGCAGAACAGAAGCAGATGGAAAAGTCTAGAGGAGGCCTATGTTCAACAATGGACAACTCAGGGCTGATTGATGATGATGAGTGATTCTTAAAAAAAAAGTTGTTAGTCTCTGGCAGACAATTAAAATCAAAACCCGTAGCAGTCAAAGTGTTAAAATTACTTTTTTAAATAAATCTACTTAAAACAAATTTCGTTTATGAGGTCTTTTGCCAGTGCAAAATTTTTATGTGTTTATTGTCCTTTTATCCTATGTTCTTTTTTGATTACACTTCTTAAAACAAATTCGATATTTATTAGGTCTTTGCTCAGCATGAACTATATTATGAACAATTAAAATACTTTTGTCAATAAATTGTTTACTACAAGTTTCACATTTAAAAGGATTTCCCGGTGTGAACTTTTTTATGTGAATATAGACTACATTTTTTATCACATTGCTCATCACAAATTTCACAATGATGCAATCTTCCTCTAGTATGAACTGACACGATTATGTAAACCACTTTTTCGAATATATTGCTAACATTCACATTTATGTCAGTATTCATTTTACAAATTCCCAATTGTCAATAGAAGCACGTGAAAGCCAAACAGGGTCGTACTGATGTGTATCATATGATTTTTTAAAATATTTACTTTTGAAACTGTTAGTGTAAGAATTTCTTGAAATTTAATCATTATATCACAATTAAACTAAACTCTAAAAAATAACACGACCAGTAAATAACTTAACAATAACTATAACAAAATATATTAACTTAAAAATCAACACGATACAATTTGAATTTAAAATGCTGGCAAGTTTGGATCTGTAACATGAGAATCTGTCTGGCTTAAGGTAATAAATTATATTTAATAGCCTCTTGACGAATGAGATGGCGAATATCAACACGTGCTCATGTTTACAGATGGGAATTTGGTAAACGAACGTACTTTTTTTTTAATTTTTTTTTATCAAGTGTGAACTCTTTGAATATGAACATTGAAATCACTTCTTTGAATAAAAAGTTTATTTCAAATGTGACATTTTTAAGGTCTTTCACCAGTGTGAATTGACATGTGTCTTTTTAAACTACTTTTTATAGTAAAATGCTTACTACAAATTCCACATATATAAGGTGTTTCATCGTTGTGAACTTTCATATGATAGTTTAAACCACTTAGTTGAGTAAACTGCTTACTACAAATTTTACATTTGTAAGGTTTTTCACTAGTGTGAACTGCCATATGATTATTTAAAGCACCTTTTTGAGCAAATTTTTTAAAACATATTTCACATTTATAAGGTCTTTCACCAGTGTGAACTCTCATATGATATTTTAAACTATTTAGTTGAGTAAAACGCTTACTACAAATTATACATTCATAAGGTTTTTCACCAGTGTGAACTTTCATATGACTATTTAAATTACGAACCTGCTTACTACAAATTTCACATTTATGTTTTTGACCAGTGTGAATTCGCTGAATATGAACATTTAAATTACTTTTTTGGGTAAACTGCGTACTACAAATTTCACATTTATAAGGCTTTTCACCAGTGTGAATTGTCATATGAAGGTTTAAAAAACGTATCTGAGTGAACTGCTGACTACAAATTTCACATTTATGTTTTTTAGCAGTGTGAATTCTCTGAATGTGAATGTTTAAATTACTTCTTTGAATAAATTGCTTACCACAAATTTCACATTTATAAGGTCTTTCACCAGTGTGAACTTTCATATGATAATTTAAACTACTTGATGCAGTAAACTGCTTACTACAAATTTTACATTTATGTTTTTGATCAGTGTGAATTCCTTGAATATGAGCATTTAAATTACTTCTTTGAATAAACTGCTTACTACAAATTTCACATTTATAAGGCTTTTCACCATTGTGAACTTTCATATGATAGTTTAAACCACGTAGTTGGGTAAACTGCTTACTACAAATTTTACATTTATAAAGGTTTTCGCCAGTGTGAACTTTCATATGACTATTTAAATTACCCTTGTGAATAAACGGCTTACTACAAATTTCACATTTATAAGGTCTTTCCACAGAGTGAAGTTGCATATGATAATTTAAACTACATGGTACAGTAAACTGCTTACTACAAATTTTACATTTATGAGGTTTTTCACCAGTGTGAACTGACATATGATTATTTAAAGCACCTTTTTGAGAAAACCTTTTAAAGCATATTTCACATTTATAAGGTTTTTCACCAGTGTGAACCCTCATATGTCTACTTAAATTACTTGTTTGTGAAAAATTCTTACTGCATATTGCACATTTATAAGGTTTTTCACCATTATGAACTGCCATATGTTTATTTAAAGAACTTTTGTAAGAAAACTGGTTAGAGCAAAATTCACATTTATAAGGTGTTTGACCATTGTGAACTATCATATGAAAATTTAAATTATTTTTCCACATAAACTGCTTAACACAAATGTCACATTTATAAGGCCTTTCGCCAGTATGAACTCTGATATGACGATTTAAATTACGTTCATGAATAAAATCCTTACTACAAATTTCACATTTATAAGGTCTTTTACCAATGTGAACTTTAACATGCATATCTAAATTAGCTTTTTGAATAAACTGCTTATCACAAACTTCACATTTATAAGGTTTGATTCCAGCGTGTATTTTACTATGTGTACGTAAATGAGATTTTCGAAAAAATTGTTTATCGCAGATGTCACATTTATAAGATCTTTTATGTGTATGAACTATCATATGACTATTTAAATTAACTTTGTAAGGAAACTGTTTACAGCAAATTTCACATTTGTATGGTTTTTTTCCAGTTTGAGGTTTCAAATCTATATTAATATTACCTAATGTTTTCATATTTTTTATTGGTATCTGCTGCTGAGCATCTAAAATAAAAAAAGTACAAAATAATTTGTTTTCTACTGTAAGGTAAAATTGATGAAGGAACTACTGAATATCAATAAAAAGTAACAAAAGAAATAAATGAAGTAATGGAAAAAATAACTAAAACATACATTTGAGATTTAGGACAAAATCATAATACCATTTTTACTATTTACTTAATATACGTATATATATATATATATATATATATATATATATATATATATATATATATATATATATATATAGATCCTCCAGACATTGATGCGTCCTTACATTTATGTTTTTGCATGTAATGCTGCATTCATCACATTGCTGCGTCAATATACGGACGCACAATTACAATCGCTTATATTTCAAACACCTGTGATCTAAGAATTGTTAGCAATCTTTACTAGAATCAAACATCGACTATTCGTACAGAGGCGGAAGAATCCGTCGATATCAAAATCAAACGTGGGGTCCGACAGGGATGTATACTATCACGTCGCTGTTTAACCTACATACACCTACCTTGGTACGAACGTCAATGAAAATTAGGACCATTCCCTAGAAATATAATCTAGGATAGAGAAAGCAAGATCTGCATTTCAACAAATGGCTAAGCTATTCAAATGCCACGATTTATCAGTATCCATAAAAATCAGGTTACTACGATGTTATATCTTTCCTATACTGTTGTACGGAGTTGAGTCGTGGACTCTCACAGACGCAACCTGTAAGAAAATTGAGCCTTTCGAAAATCGCTGTCGCTTTATCGTAGAATCCTGAAGATATCCTATACCGAATACGTTACTAACTAGGAATTTTTATTAAGAATGCAAAAAGGAAGAGTTGTTAACCACAATAAAAACAGCCAAAATTGAATACCTCGGTCACATCATGAGGAACAGCGAAAGATATGGGTTGCTGCAAAAAATTTGTCACGGAAAAGTAGAAGAAAAACGAGGACCAGGAAGGCGAAGGATTTACTGGCTGAAAAATCTACGTACGTGGTTCAACACAACAACTACAAATCTTTTCAGAGCAGCAGTTTGCCAAATACAGATTGCCATAATGGTCGCCAACATCCGAAACGGATATGCACTACAAGAAGAATATTTCAAAAATGATCGTTACCAATTTCTCTTAAATGGTATCAGGGGGCGCTCGTAATTCAAACAAGTAATGTGACGAATTATCATATAGTTCTGAGTTATAGCAACAAAATTATAAGCATGTAATAGAATGAAATTTCTGTGTATATATTAGTTCACGATATCTCCTTCAGGAGGCGCATAAAACAATCGAGTATAATTCATTGGTGTATATTATTTTCATTCTCTCGATTATTCTGCGTCATTTCAATGTGGCAAATTGCACATACGTTGATTTTAATAATTAGTCGGCCAAAAGTCAAATTTCAAAAGTGACTTAGTGATTAAAAATTTAAGAAACATCCTAGAGATACATGATGGTTTGAACTAACAAAAACTAACTGTCCCAACTTTAGAACTGTTCATCATGCCCGTGCGCAGACGCAGGCGCACGGCACGTATCTTGTCAACAACATTTTGTTGTCTACGCCCAGTAATACACTTTTCAAATATCGTGATATTTTGTAATATTCAGCTTATTTTTTAAAGTGATTGTGATGAAATTGAATAATTCAGGAAAGAATGCATATTTCTTGAAATATTTAAAGAATGTTTACTGTTATCTTATATTATTTTTACAAAATCAAAGGGCTGTTTTGTAGTGAAATTTCCGTTTAATTTGTAATTTTATAAGACATTAAGTTATATTATTGCCCCAGATCCGGCAATGCTGTTTATTTTATAGTATAATGCATATATTTGGCTAATTAATGCCGTACGATTTAGAAGCGGATGACCGAAATAGAGGGGTTTTTGTTTATTTTGTTATATTGACGTCACAAAAATTAAAGTACTTAATTGGATTAACTGTAACAAGTTACGATTTTTTTGTTTTAGCTACATCTGATGCCTCTGGCATAAAAATAGTGACCAGTAAATATCTTTACGACCAAATGAAGCTTCAAGATTTGCCTAATTTAGATGATAAACTGAAATATTTGGAAAATTACTTACTGGCCTGTTATGGTGACACATCTGACACTTTAACCAGTTTATATCGAAGATTTCGGCATTTTAAAACGGTCATGAAAGAGAAATGGTTAAAGGCCCACCGAAACGAGGCTATATTTCTACAAACAAATAAAGTTTGGTTAGATGGAACATTTATATTGGTAGAAAACGAAAAATGCGACCAGGTCGGTCATCTAAATCATTTGATGGCTCCAGTGAAAGAACGTAAAGAAGTAAAACAGAAGAAATACGTTTTTTGCTTGATGGGGAAGTTATCGTTCATTCAGCACAATCAACATTACAGACTCGGGGAAAAAGAAATGCTTCAAAAATATTAAAAGATATTACAAACTCTCCAAGTCGTGCAGATAAATATAGAGATGCGTTCAGGAAATTAGATAAAGAAGACATTACTGCTCTTACACCGTTGCAAGCCCTAGCAATGTTTGTTAAAGTTGATTTAACCAAACGACAGTATGAAATCATTAGAAATACAAATAAATAAGGAAAAAATGCTACCCAACGGATTGCATAAAGGTTTCAAGTACTTGCGCAGAAAGCAGTTTACAAAGTTTAATAGATAATAGATAATACTGTGCACCGCTTATCAGTGGGGTTAGAAGAAATCCTTTGTTCAAAACCCAATACCGTCCTCGCCTAGATATTATAGACCTATACGATTTAGCTTTATGAAAGAAGCAGTTAATGTAACGAACGAGGAGATCAATTACGTTGAAGAAATTGCCAAGAACTTAACACGTACTGAAGTTGTAACACATTCATGTTTGATCATGTATTTAAGATGACCATGATTGATGGCAAAGTTTGTAATGCCGCAACTAATACAAAATCTACAAGTCGGTGTTAAATATGAGGACCGACATCTAAAGATTTTAAAAATTAAGTACGAGTTCTACGGCTATTAAATTTGGTCTCTTGGTATTACATGCCAGAATCCGAATGCTTGAAAGCGTTTTACATTTGGCATACAAATTACCAATAAAAAAGTATGGAGAAAAGAGAACTGACGAAGAAAAGAAGATAGAAGTACTGACAAAAAAATATATTCTGGAAAGATTTAGAAAAGAAACTGGATTGTTAATCGACATGCCAAAAGCCAATTTCGGGAACACTAATGACGGCAAAAAGGTTAAAGTACGTTTATTGACGTTTCAATTTCCACTTTGGAAATCGGTCTCAAAATACAAACATTAGTAATCTACTAATGTAACGTGGGCTCATACGGAATCGGCCGACGTAATAGTGCAAGTCTGCAATACGTGTATGATAAATTCACACAACGGTTAAATAAACGTTCTACAAGTAATGCTGTAATTTTGAAGGTTGTTAAAAAGTTTAGAAATACGGGTAATGTATTGTGCCAACAGAACAGTTAACAACAACGATGACCGTGAACGTGTTTTTGAGCGAATCTTGGAAAATCCGAAAGCCAGCCAGACAAGAACAGCGTTGCATCTTGGCTTAAAACGAACTGCCTTGCAAAGAATCCTGAAGGAGCTGGGTGCATTTTCGTATGTGATTCAGGTACATCAACAATTACATCCCAGGGATTATCACAGTAGAGTGGAATATTGTGCCAGAATTCTTGGATTACAGTATGAAAATCCTGAATTTTTGAAAAATGTGCGGTTTTCAGACGAAGCACATTTTCATTTGTCAGGCCATAAGTTCATTCAATAAGTTCCTTTACATAGCGCAAAAGTGAGTGTCTGGTGTGCAGTTTCGGGACACGGAATCATTGGTCCATATTTTACCGAAGAAAATGGTAGGCAAGTCACATTTAACCAACAGAGGTACATACAAATTTTAACACGCTTTATCCTTGATCTAGGTCAATTCTGTCGTGCATGTAATTTGACATTTCGACAACAATTTTTCCAGCAGGATGGGGCAACTTGCCATACTGCTGTCGCAGTTCGTCAATTTCTTCAAGGACATTTTCCAAACAAATTCATTTCGCGATTTACTGACTTCCCCTATCCTGCACATTCTCCAGACTTAACATCTTCAGACGCATACATTTGGGGCATGGCTAAAACTGCCGTTTTTAAATGGGCACCATAAACCATAAATGAGTTAAAGGATGCCGTTAGAGCCTTCTTCGCGGACTTGAGACAACCTTTATTCCATAACATTACGAGAAATCTGAAATATCGGTATGAAGTCTGTCTTGAGAGAGGAGCTCATTTAGAACATGTTATAAAGTCTCAATAATATGTATTTTTAAAAACAATTAAATAATTACAAGTTCAGTACTGTTTATTTTGGGCTATACTTTATTATGTTCAAATGATCAACGTCAGCCTTTCAGTCCAGACGATATCCCTGATACATCGGATGTAGACTCTGATGAAGACATGTTGACAAAATCACTAAATAAATCTTTAATTTTAAATCGGTCTGTTTCACCCGTAATACAAGTTATATCTAACATATTATTCTGTACAGAAAATTTAGAGAAGTCTAATCACACTAGATAAGTTCTCAAGAACAATATTTTACGTATCATACAAGTATAATCCACGAAAAAACTAAAAAAAGAGAATGGAAAAGAAATATTAGACAGCCTGATTTTTGCTTTTTCTGTGAGACGGAAGTTTTAAATTTCACTAAGCACATTATAAAAAGTCATTCAGGAAAACTGGAAGTCCAGAAAATTATTTCCCTTCCATGTAAGTCCTTGGATAGAAGAAACCTTATAAATATCTTGAAAAAAAAAAAGGTAATCATATAAGGAACATTGATAAGTGTGATAAACCCATAAAAAGATCACATGTTCTTGATAAAAATAGGATTACATTCCGTGTAAATATTGTTTAGGTTATTATCGTCCTATGCAACTTTGGCGCCATGTTAAACAATGTAAATTATCGAATAACTCACAGACTATGTTACTCTCACCAAAGCGATGCACAAAACGTATTGGTTAAATATTTACCAGTAGGTAGATCCTCAGTTGAGGGAAATTGTATTCCCTCGTATGAAGGCTGATAAAATTTCTTTAGTGGCAAAGAAAGATTTATTGATTTGTAAATTTGGAGCTCACTAAAATGAGAGAGCTTGCTAAATTGTTGATAAAAATACAGACTTTACAACCATTAACCAAAAATTTATATGATGCACTTCAGCCAGTATATTACGATTTATTTGTTGATGGTACTAAAATGTAGCAAGGTATGATGCAGTCAGAGAAGTTTTTGCTTTTCCTATATATGCAATGAACATTCAAACTTCTTTAAAACAATGCTGTGATATCGCTATATTGCTTACTCTGAAACGAAAATACAATAATTCCACGTTGATAACAGCCGAAGCAGAGTCGAATTTTAAAACTTTAAGCAGTTACTGGAGGATGCTTGGAAGTTTGAGATATCAACCGTAGCCGCTGCAGATTTAAATATGAAAAAATGGAACAAGTTAAAAATTTTACCTTTAGCAACGGATCTAAAAATTTTCAGAAATTATTTATTGAAGAAAGCAGATTGAATCTATTCAACATTTAAAGAATAATAAAAATAGTGAACTAAGCTGCAAGTTGTTAATGGAAACAATTTTCTGTCGTTTGATTTTATTGAATCGTAAAAGAGTTAGCGAAATGGAGCGCATGCCACTTCACGTTTATTCTGAAACAGGTACTCATCAAACACATGAAGAGTTTTCAGAAGCCATAGCACCTACTGAAAAAATATTGCTAACTAAATTCAAAAGAGTAGTAATTCGTGGCAAACGAGGAAGGGGTGTTCCGGGTCACCTACAAGAACATACAGGTGTTTTAATAAATTTAAGAAAAAACTTTGTTGGTGATTCAAATATATATTTGTTCCCGAAAATCAGTACAAATAATCTGATGACCGGTTATAAAGTTCTGGAAAAACATGTCAAATCTTCAACATGTCACCGAACGATATCGAACAACTAGCAACTTTTATGGCTGAGCAACTAATGACGTACATAAACAGGTGTATAGATTGCCTGATGATGTATATCAAACGGCAAAAATTTCCAAGCTCTTAATGCTGATGGAAAAAGGAGAAGCAGGGGGATATAAAGGCAAGACTTTAGATGAAATCAACCTAAACACAGAGGATGAGTTAATAGACGATGACGAAACAAGTGATGCAGAATTAGATGGTAGTGAGTTAGTTCAAGTCGAATCTAGTGTTGTACCTGAATATGTCCCCACTATCAACAAAAAAAAAGTCGCACTCTTGTGCCATGGACTACAGACCAAAAAGAAAAAAAAAATTTTTACAGATCACATAAGAAACAAGATACCACCGAAAAAAGGAGAGTGTGAAAAACTTAAATGTGTTGCTAATAACGGGGGACAATTAATAACGTTGTTAGGAATTT
This sequence comes from Diabrotica undecimpunctata, assembly GCF_040954645.1. Taxonomy (NCBI): domain Eukaryota; kingdom Metazoa; phylum Arthropoda; class Insecta; order Coleoptera; family Chrysomelidae; genus Diabrotica; species Diabrotica undecimpunctata. The sequence continues at coordinate 33,151,285 of NC_092808.1, forward strand.
TAAACAAAAATAACATATCAGCTCTCAACCTGCGGTTCTTCAATGTAGTAATATTAAATTCAGACATTATTACAGAATAATCTATGAAATAATTTTCAGTATTTCTTATATTAATATGTGCTTTAAAAGCTAAAGATCTTAGACACTTCCGCTGAACGCTCTCCAATCCATCAATGTAGACTTGATGAAATGGGGACCAAACAACAGATCAGTATTCAGACCTGAGTGTACCAAAGAGCAATACAATAATTTGAATACAATAGGTGAGAGATCCTGACTGTCACGATAAATAAAACCAAGATTACGAAATACTATTTCCTTAATTTTAAGAAAATGGCTTCTAAATGTCAATGCACAATCCAATAATACACCCAAATCCATAATATCAGTAACTGAATCAAAGAGTACATCTTTAAGAACATATCTATTAGCTATTAGATTATTTATATGACCAAATGAAATACAAGAACATGTAAGTAGTTGGATTTAAGCTTTTGACCATAAAAATATATTATTTACATCATTTTGCAAGAGATCTCTATCTGATTTATTGTGTATACAACGAAATAACTTAAGATCATCAGCAAATAGCAGGAAGTGTGAGTTTTTGATAGCCTTACCAATATCGTTAATGAACAAGTTAAAAAACAAGGGACTACATTGTGACTCTTGTGGGACACCAGAACAACAATGGAATTCTTTTGAAATATAATTGATAATATGAACTTGCTGTGTACGTCCCATCAGAAAACTTTTAATCCAATTAATAATGGGGTCACCAAAGCCAGATACATGAAGTTTGTGGACCAAAAGGTTATGATTAACCTGGTCAAAGGCCTTTGAGAAATCAGTGTAAGTACTGTAGACCTGAATTTTATTCTCAAATGCACCTAACAAGTATTGTTGGTAATTGACAAGGTTTGTTACTGTTGATTTCCCGTTAGAATATACATGTTGTTCATTAATAATTATGTTTCTGCAAGCCCAGGTGAGATTTATCGATACCAATGTTTCAAGAAGTTTTCGGACTGCTGATTGAATTGTTATACCTCTATAATTGTTAACACACTCACGATTGCCAGATTTATAGATATGTGTAAGAAAACTATTTTTCCAATATTGTGAAAATACAGATGATGACAATGATAAATTGAAAATTTGTTGTAAAGGTTTACAAAGGGAAAAATACAGTTCTTAATAAGTGCTGCAGGTATACTATCAGGCCCTGAAGAATATGTAGTTTTTAAACTCATAATCCCCTCGAAAACATCAGTCAGACTAAACTTCAGAATCTGGAAATCCATACTATAGACCAATTTAAAATTAGGTTAATTATATCACTATCATTATATGTACCTGAAAAATAATTTGCAAATAGATTGACTATTTCATCATCATTCTGAGCTATCACATCCCCATCTTTAATAGACATTACATTAGGATAAGCACTAGACCCACATGTAGCACTAACATACCTCCAAAAAAAGTGGGATTACTTGAAAAATTTGCTTGAATATTTTCTAAATAGTTCTTATAACATACTGCTTGTAATGATTTACATCTTTCCCTTAACACCGAAAATTCCTCATATGAGTTGCCTGATGCTTTAAAATTCCTGAGAGCTATTTTTTTCTGTATAACAAGCTCAATAAATTTTTCACAAAAACCAAACTGGAAAGTTTAATGATTTAAACCATTTGATAGGAACAAACATATTGATGGCATCATATAAAATATAGTAAAAATTTTCTATGCAACAATTAATATCTGATTCATCTAATACCTTGTTCCAAGGAATTGAGGTTAAATATTCATTTATAACTTGATAATTACATTTTTTAAAACCATGATACAAGACATCATATTTAAGAAACAAACTTAAATTGGCTGTATGTAACAATATAGTATAAGCTGAATGATGTTTGCAAAGTATTCAATGGAATATCAGTTGAAATCGACACAACTGCATCCCTCCGAGTACAGAAAAGTAGATCTAAAAATTTATTATTGAGGTTAGGCAAAGCATTTACTTGTGACATATTTTGAAAATTGTAGCAACTACAAATAATATTTGCTGGAGAGTGATGAGGACACTCAACTGTAAAACCATTATTAAGATTATCCCAGGATGACTCAGGTAGGTTGTAGTCACCACAAATACAGAATTCACAATCACTGAATATATCCGCTAAGTCCAACATACAGGTGCAATGCTCCTCAATACTGACTCACATGACCAAGGAGGAAAATTCACTGCACCAATGACTAACTTTTTTGTGCCATACATTACCTGTGTAAAAACATGTTCCACATAGGAATCGATAGGCCTAACCTAAGGAATAAAGGTGCTTATGAACAGCAATAAGAACACCACCACCACTAGTTTGAGTGTCCCTGTCATGTCTATACACATTAAAGCACTCTAGTAAGATTCTAGATGTAAGCCATGTTTTAATAATAATAATATCATAACTAGAGAGACACAGCATGTCTGAAATTCTGAAGTTTAGTGCATATACCGCCAACATTCTGAAAATATATGCTCAATGATCGTTTTTTTGCATTATTGGATTTACTGACAATGATTTTGGGTACCCCATTAATGTACTTGATCTTCAAATCATTCTCACCCTGTGTATTTCTGAATTCTAACTCCTGATAAACGGCCTTCACTTTCTCATGCTGTAAAGGAGTAAGATCAGCTCCAATGTGCAAATTAGAACCCATTAAAGATCTATGATGTTTTAAACATGAGATAACTATTGCTGACTCATTAAATGTGACTTTAAGAGGTCTTGGTTTATCTGTTAGTCGACCTAGATGAAAAGCTTTAAATGTGCTGTTCGTTAGACCTATTTTATTAAGAATTCCTTGGACTTCATTTCTATTGTGTTCAGCACAGATGTTAGATTCACTGGAATGGTTTTCAGGTACATTATATATAATAATATTTTTGGCTCTCCAGGTCCTGTCCTGTATCTCCCCAAAAACTGCATCAGTACCTTTGACATCTGCACAATTTTGAATGTTTTAATTTCCAACACTACTTACTGATTTGTTGCCAGTGATAGATTCTTTAATAATCCTAAGATCTTTTTTAGATCATCATAGATTGTTTCAAAACTTGTTTTTAAACTTTTCATCCCCACACTTATCTTACCAATTTCCTCCTCTAATTCAATAATATTCTAGGTGCTGGCAATTTTCACTTCACCTAAAGTACCTTACTTCACTTCACCTAAAGTGTTTTCAAGTGAACTGACACAATTGTTTAGGTTTAGGGCATTCATAAATCCAGGTACACAATCCTTACACAAGTAAGGTATGATTCTGGTATTCTGGAAATGTGGGCCTATAGAAGAATTCTACACATAACCTGGACCGAACATAGAACCAATCTGTCAATTCTGGAAGAGCTTTATATGAAGACAGGCTATTACAAAAAGTAAACTGAGTATATCTAATTTCCTTTGGCCACATAGCTAGAATAGCGGGGACCATGGAACTATTGATAATAGAAGGAAAGGTAGAGGGCCAAAGACCAAGAGAAAGATCTCCACAATGGGCAGACCAAATGAAGACTCTGGTGGGAAAATCCCTACATGAAGCCATCCATATGGCACAGGACCACAGCTAATGGAGGCAGCAAGCCAATAATATTTAGAGTGTCACCACACCCCGACAAGGGCTCAAGGAATGAGGAGGAGGAGGAGGAGGATCCTACCTCACTACAGCATCTCATGTCCTCTGGAGCTATTTTGTTGACTGTGTGTGTGTGCAACTAAACACAAAGTATACAGGGTTGCAACTTTATCAATAAAAATTTACAAAGTTTAGGTTATACTTTCATATGGAAGTAGAGTGACAGGCCTCACCACTCCACTGGAGGGTTAAAGATGTGGAAAAAAACTTTTCTTACCAATACCAATGCTATGATCCTCCAATTCTTTTTTTATTTCAACCTTAATTTCATTAGTTACATCTTCTAACATATTGTTTTCTATTTTAATATCATCTGAAAAATACCCATCTAATAGAGGTTCCTGTGGATCACTGCTTTCAAAGTAGCATTCCTTTACTTCAGATTTAATTTCTAGTTTATGATATTCTTTTAGAAAATCTCCTTCATTTTTAATGCATGTTGATATATGTTCATTTTTAGAATCTGTAATATTTTCATTAAATTCCATAATGAATTAAAATAACTTCAATATTAATGAAAACAATAATGTTGTATTTTTAACTTTTCAAAAACAGTGGTTGTCCTTGTCATAATGTCATAACCTGAGAGAGAGTTACGTTACGTCCTTCGTATGTCATTGTCACTTCTGTGTCATTGTAGTTACGTCAGAGAACTACGTTACGTTTTATGTCTTAAGTTCTGTGGTACATGGAGTAATAAAAAAAGAGATTACTTTTTTATAGGTAATGGATTTTGACAAGAGCTATGACATTGTAAATAACAAGTAAACATGTGTACTGAATCGGCATGACTAATAGCTCTTATTAAAATCCATTACCTCTACAAAGATATTTTTTATTACTCGATGCTGTGGTGGTACCATCGAGCAAAAAGACAAAAGAGGGAATGTAAAGGTAGTGGGGGCAAAAATATTGTTAGACAGGAAGTGCCATCTTGAGAGGCCACATTAAACAAGGAAAGAGAGACTCTTTCCTTGTTCAAGAAATCAAATTTAGTTGGGTTATGTTATTGCTGATGTTATTGTTTATCCCAATTGTCACATGAAAGATTATTTGTATTTTCTATTGAAGTTTTTTAACAATTGTTTCACATTTTAGACTAATATTGTTACTATTTAATTAAAACTTTATTATGTTCTAGTGTTAAAAAAAGTGTATTATGTATTAATATTATGTAATACTACTATTATGTAATATAACAAATAAATAGATAAATTAGAACCCCTACACCACTGTATGATTATTGTGAAGTGTCATGAAATTTAAATTTGGCGCATTCGCATTTCCGGATATGTCCGCCATCAGAGGTCACTTTTTTGGTCTCCTTTTCATAACGATTAGATTCCCTCTTTTGTCTTTTTGCTCGATGGGTGGTACTCATCGAGTTAGAATCTAGATTCTAACTCGATGGTGGTACTGGTAGTTGTCCTGTGAGTCCATTGTTGCCAAGCCAAAAATGATAGGTAAATTGGTTACTAAAAAAGCGGTAGATTTAAACTAAAACAGGAAATATATTTATCTTCAGTTTAAAAAAAGATCATCAAGAGAAAACACTGGATGATAGACAGAACGCTGCAACTTCTCGAAGAGCGAAGGAGAATTAAATCTCTCATATATCAAAACGACAGTAACAAAAACGAATTAGCAAGGTAAAATAGAGAAATTAAAAGTGCATGTCGGGATGATGAAAATAAACATATAAATGAAGAATGCGAAGAACTAGAGAGACATGCAAACCGGTATGAATCCCATGAGCTATATAACAAAGTCCGATATCTATCCAGGGAATTTAAACCAATCACACAAACAATAATGGATCAAAACCAACATATTATAAATGACGAGAACGGGATTGCGGAGGTATGGAGAAAATATTGTCAACGTTTATATGCAGATGATCCCCAGAATGCAAATCACGAGTTTACTGCAGAGAGAGAACCAAACATTCTAAAGTCAGAGGTAGAAAAAGCAATCAAAAAGTTAAAAAATAGAAAATCTCCTGGCGCAGACCAGATCACCACATAAGTTTTAAAAGAGACTGGAGATGTTGAAGTAAATGTTATGCATATGATCTGCAAAAAGATTTGGGAACCGGAGAGTGGCCCAACAACTGGACAACATCCACTTTCATCCCTATATTCAAAAAAGGAACTCCGCTAGATTGCAGCAACTACAGAACGGTAACCCTAATATCCCATGCGAGCAAGGTTGTACTTCATGTAATACATGAAAGACTAAAAGCTTTTCTATTGCCTCAGATATCAGAAGAACAAGCGGGATTTGTCCCAGGAAAAGGCACAAGAGAACACATCCTTAATGTCAGACAACTAATCAACAAAACTCGTGAATTCCTATGCTTATGTGCTTTGTGAATTACACAAAGGCCTTCGATAAAGTCAAATGGCAGCAGCTATCGCCCATACTAGCGGAAATGGGAACACCCCACCACTTAATTCAACTAATTAGAAGTCTATATGAAAATAATAAGTGCACAGTAAAAATAAACAACACCCGTTCCGATCATTTCCGAACAGAGGCAGGGATGCATAATCTCGCCAACTCTTTGTAATATCTACAGCGAACAGATTATGCGAAAGGTACTAGACGGATGGAAGGGTGGAATATCAATAGGAGGTCAAAAAAATCAGTAACTTGAGATATGCTGATGACACCTTAATAATCGCGGCAAATCAAGAACTAAATCTAAATAGGAGTAAGACAAAGATCATGATAGTAGACAGAGCTCTGAATAATCTTCAACACATTAAAGAAATTGGGGGCTTTGAAGTAGTAAATAGTTTCATATATCTGGGGCCCCTAATAACAAATGACGGAGGGTGTGACAGAGAGATACGTAGAAGGTTGACTATTGCTAGAACAGCTATGATGAAACTGGTAACAATTTGGAAAAATTCTAGCATAACAATATACACAAAACTAAGGCTGGTAAGGGCGCTCATTTTCTCCATGCATCCGAAACGTGGACCATAAAGAAAGTGGATAAAAATAAACTAGACGATTTTGAAATGTGGGTATACCGCCGCATGTTGAGAATATCCTGGATTGATCATCGCACTAACGTATCGATATTAGAACAACTTAAAGTAAAGAATATATTGCTTAAACAAATACAACAGAGATATTTGCAGTATTTTGGACACATTGCTAGAAGAACAGGTACGATGGAAAAACTGATAGTCGCGGGTAGAGTTGAAGGAAAGAGACCTAGGGGAAGATCTCCAAGCCGTTGGGTAGATCAAACAAAAACATTGATTAACCAAGGGTTACATGAAGCCGAATACCAATGCCAAGTGCCAATTTAGATTTTACACAAAATCTTGTGCAATTGCTTGCTTGTTTTTCCGAAAGAATATTTTATTATAAATCAATGAAAATGTCATATTGGTAATTCTGATATCTACTTGCGTGTTTTACTTTATCACAAAATAACTTTCTGGATTATTGCGCCAAACAACAAGAATAAACGCCGAATATACTGTCTGACCAAATTCAAACATACTTGGACCAGGAGGACTTCTTAGCTTGTTTTATAATAAGCTGTGTCTTAGCTTTAAGTGATTTGGACATGATTTTATTTTCAGTTTTATGTCTCTTATACCGATACGGCAAGTTTTCAACTACCGTATACGTTATTCAGTATGTGGAACAAAGATAACACTTAATTGTTTGAATACGAGTGAGACACAATCCACGCATGTTGGAGTAGCAAGTCTAATTTTTAAACAGTGTTGCAAAATTTCTGTTACATCGTTCCTTCTAAAATATTAGTCGGATACATGAGTGTAATAATATTTAAATCCACTACACTTCATTGTAGAATGAAAATTAATATGGCCCCAACAAAACTTACATGAAGTAATCATATAAATGTTATTTTTTAAACGATTATATCATTACTTGATTAATTAACAAATAACACTGAATTGAGAAATTGATATGTGACGACAGCGTGAGCTAAATAAATAATGCACTTCAGTAGACAGACAAATAGTATAAACGGTTTTCTTTCTCTACGAGTGTATAATTTCCCCTCAACAGAATAGGCGGTGCTTATCTGTACAGCAGGTTCAAGGTCAATAAGGTCTATCTATTTGATTTTTAGCTGTTGTGGTAAAAGGTTGAAAACAAATAATTAACATAAAATGACACATTAACATCAGTAAGAAGCATATTCCACCTAGTCAATTACTGGTAGATCAGCAACAAATACTACAAGTGCCCCGTTACTACTATTTAGGAACCACCATAAACGACCAATGGGACCACTCAGTTTGAGATAAAACAAAGAATTGAAAAAGCCAGGTCAGCAGAATGAGCAAGATATTTAAGAGCCACGACCTACCCTTAAAAACGAAAATCCGTTTATGGAGATGCTACGTGTTTACAGTGCTGCTCTATGGGGTTAAATCATGGACACTAACCGAGGCATTCATGGGAAAACTCGAGGCGTTTGAGATGTGGTGTTATAGACGGATACTGAGGATCTCCTGGGTGGACCGAATAACAAACATTGAGGTTCTACGTCGGATGGATAAAACATGTGCAATTATATCCACAGTGAAATATCTTGGACATATAATGCGAAAAGATCATATATATATATAACCTGCTGCAACTTATATTACAGGGAAAGGTCTACGGAAAGAGGGGACCAGGAAGAAAAAGAATATCTTGGCTCCAGAACTTACGAAAATGGTTTTCCTTGACCACTTCAGGACTATTTCGAGCTGCGGTCAATAAAGTTAGAATCGCCATGCTAGTAGCCAACATCAGTAACGGATAGGCACCACAAGAAGAAGAGCATAAAAAGCGTGTAATTTCAAGAAGAAAAGATTTAAATGGTGAAATGGTATTATGGGAACCATTCTATTGTAGAAATAATACAGTTATTTATTGCTGCTTTTGAAAATCGCCCAATTCCGACAGAGAAAACAGTACGATCAATTATTAAAAACTCAAAATTTCGGTTGCATAAATACCTGTATGAAATGTCGTCCAACGGATCAACCACGATCCAAACAAATCAAAATTATATCAGCATGAATTCGAACGAGCCACCAATTTAGCAGAATTGCAAGAAAAAATTGTTCAACTCTGTAGTCGAGTACAGCCAAATCAGCTAAATGTAATGAGACTTGCTTTAATTGATATATTCGGATTTTGTTTAGCGTAAAATGGTGGTTTGTTCGAACATTTAATTGGTTAGAGATTTTTTTAAAAATGCCTTTAATTTTAATTTACTTAATTATTTAGAATAATTTTTTAGTTGTTTTTTTTTCTTATAAAAATAATATTTCTTCTTCAGCCTTCATTCATCCATTGTTGGACATAGGCCTCCTCCAATTGTTTCCACGCTTCCCTATCTTTTGCAATTCTCATCCATTGCTTTCCAGCTACAGCTGTTATATCGTCTATCCATCTCCTTTTGGGTCTTCCCACGCTTCTTTTTGTTTCTCGAGGTCTCCAGAATGTCACTTTATGAGACCATCTGTTGGTGTCTTGTCTTGCTACATGTGCTACCCATTGCCATCTCAATGTCGCTATTTTTTCCATGATGTCGGTTACTTTAGTTCTTCGACGTATTTCGGTGTTAGGAATTTTGTCTCTGAGGCTTATATTTAACATGGCCCTCTCCATGGCCCGTTGAGTTACTCTTAATTGTTTTTTTTTTAATTAAAATTCAAAATATAAATATTATTTTAGTAAAAATAATATTTATATTTTGTTAATCTTAAGTTAATTATTGTTTTATTTCCAAGCTACCACAGCTAAAAAATCTACAAGAATTGCATTTAAAACTCGAATATGTGTTCGAGATATTCTTAAGAGTGTAGGCGCAAAAATTCGGGCCAATGCTTTTTAAATGCATTCATTTTTTTCGAATCCTGAGAAAAATTATAAGTATTTTTGAAAAATTTAAACGCAGAATGAAATATTACATTATTACCGAGGGCCGAAACTCACTGAAAACTTCTATAATGTTTATTTTAGTAAGTTACAGGGGTGAAAAAGAAGAGAAAATTAAGTGTGAGTTTTAATTTCAAATATTTCATTCAAAAGAAACTTTTTGTTTATTCTAAGGGACTTTCGGCCCTCGGTAATAATGTAATCTTTCATTCTGCGTTTAAATTTTTCAAAAATATTTATTAGTTTTCCCAGGATTGGAAAAAAATGAATGCATTTAAAAAGCATTGGGCCGAAATTTTGCGCATGGTTTACCGACGGAGAGTTGGCGACGAAATAATTTTATGCTAAGAACTACACACTCTTCGTCAGTGTCCGATTGCCGGATGTATCGCCTCGCCGATCGCCGCTTCGCACTGTGAAAGGCGTTGTTTAAAATTTTACAACTCGTCAGGGGAATAATGCGTTGTTGCCACACATAAATTCCTTAAATCAATGTTCTTTGTTATATAAGTAATTGATAGAATCGATTAGAAAATACCAATTACGTGGCTACTTTATTTGAGTTTTTTTGGGACAATATTAATTTTCATTCTACAATGAACTGTAGTGTATTTAAATGTTATTTTAGACTCACGTATCGGACTAAAATTTTAGAAGGAAAGATGTAACAGAAATATAGCAACACTGTTTAAAAGTCATACCTACTCCTTCGAGATGGTGACTTCCTCTCACTTCTATTCAAAATTAATCTTTGTTCCACATACTGAATAACGTAAGTGGTAGGTGAAAACTTGCCGTATCGGTATTTATTAAATGCAGTTTTACTTGCTCTGATCAGCTCCACATTCTGAGTGCCACCAAGGTACAGGATATTTTAGATTTTATTAGATCTATATCGGTTTACTTGTAATTTTTAAGATCTGTCAGACTTTTTCTTGCCAAAAGTTCATGCATAATTTTCTTTTTTTTTAATTCGTTTGATACAAACAGATCTCTTTATCAAATTTCATTTTTGAATTTTTTCCAACCATTTCAACAGTACCTATATCTCTAATAGTACTAGAAAATTTCCACAAATTGTATTAGGTCTGCTTCATGTTCCAGCTCATTTTTTTACATTTTTGCTGTGAACAAATCTTCCTCATTCTGGTAACATCTATAATTTTGATATTTTGCACGTATATTCAATATTTTGGCTGCGTTTTGTCTCTTATGTTAATGTCCAGTACGAACAACTTATATTCTAGGCTTACAATCTCACTATTATGTCACTTGATCATAAATTTGTTTTTGAATAATTTCTCGTTTCGTTTTTTGCAAGCACAGCGATCGAGAGCTATGCAATGAATAAATAATAAAAAACAAAAGTTCAAAGAGAATTTTATTGATACAATGTATTTAACATCTATTACATACAGACATATTTCTCTACAATATTTAAATGTAGTGTAGCAGAAAAGTAGTTTCAAGCAAGAAATAAAAATGTTAAACCAAGTTTCCAAATAGTGCGCGTTTTTATATTCCGTATGTCTTGCCCTGCATCTCTATAAACTACAAATAAATGAATATATATATATAAAAATCAAACCATTTTTTAACTCAACGTATTGAAAGAAAAAATATTGCAAACTTCAAAACTGACCGTATGTTTTTAACTTTTCAGTCCGAATATTACTTCCAAATAAATGTCACTGGGTCGGAGAAAGGCCACAAAAGAAATCTGTTTAAGCCACTTTACATCAGGGAAACGCGAATAAACATGATTCTCTCATAAAAAATGATGTCACGTGACTGACTAGTATGTAGAGTTAAGAAAATTATAACATAGGGAAGAGTAGTGTACTGTGTAACTCGGAACAATCATGCAGTGCCATATTTTTAGCTGTTTTCGAAGTTTTTTGTTTCGACAAACATAATCTATCGTTAGTATCAGTATTATCCTCTTTTGAATAGAGTGTTTGACAAATTTTTGTAGTAATTAAAGTTAATTTAACAAACTTTATGCATTAAAGAAAATATTTTAAGAAAACTCAAATTTTGTACTAAGACTGAAAATTATCTATCTATTTAACATGTATTTTGACATTCTATTCGAAAACGCACTTAAAGGCTCAGAAGATGGTATGAAAGTGAATGGCAAATTAATAAATAACTTAAGGTTTGCCGACGACACAGTTATAAGTACAGAGACTCCTAAAGGCCTAAAGTATCTGCCTGGCAAGATATCAGTTGAAATAGATCTATTGGGCCTAAAAATCAATACCGTAGAAACGAAGATATTAGTGGTAAACCGGAATCAAAATCAACCAGTGCACATAAATGTATATGGTACAGAAATAATCAAAGTCTCTAAGTGTAAACACCTGGGCAGCTGGATCTGTTAAGATCTAAATACTGACTTAAAATCCGAGCCCGAATTGAAACTAACAGATCTACAAAGAAGATCCAATTTTTAAATGTACTACATATATTCCATACTGTTATATGGAGTTAAAGCGTGGATATGGCCAAGTATTAGGATTCAAAACTAATGAAAATATACGGAGTATCTGACTATATGGGACGGGCTTATCCCCCAGCTTTTAGGTCTCAGAATCATCCCTTAGTTTGAATTCTGGGGAAGAAAGCTTCACATTTTAATGTAAACAAAATTCTGAAGTAGAAGTCTGAAGGTAGAAAATATTTAGAAGTTCGATGTCTAAAAAGAGCAAGGCACTATTCTGAAAAAAATTGAGTCGGTTGATTATTTTTACTGGAATATACAGAAAGAAAAAAAGGGCGAAACAAAATTATAATGTATATTAGTTTGTTTCGGGAATATTTGGTTCAATATAAACGTTAATTTCATATATGTTTGGATTTTTCTCATATATTAAGTATTACTGCAGAATGTCGCAAAATACATTTCAATATGACACAAGGTAAAGACGTTATTGTAGTTTGGGGCGTCATTTAAACGAATTTGACTATAAAATGTCGTACAAATAAGTCTCCTACAATTTTACTTATATAACCAAACTTACTACAAGCTTAGAAATGAGTTAAGTTTATCTTAAACTTAACAGTAACCAGCAAAAGAAGGAAAAAACGTCCCAAAGTACGGTACACTCCCCTATTATGTTCCTAAACGAAAACAGAGTAACGGGCTACTTATATTAAATGAAAAAGAAGGAAATAAAAATAATGACGATTATCAAAATTATCAATAATAAAAAAAACTACAAAAAACCCAAAAATATTGAAGCACACTTCCCACAATATAAATTATTGTATTAGCACAATATAAAGTAGCTTTAGGTCAAAATTATACGGCAAGTGACTATTATTTTTATTACTCGTCCCTTTTAAAAGCGCTCTGACAATCAAGTGATATATTTTATTAATTTCTCTCATTATGTAACAATGCATCGACGTCTAGTAAAAAGCTTGTGGCATTAAAGCTTACTGCAGTATTTATTCAGTTTCGTTTTATTACATAACTTTCCTACAAAAGCATATAATTATTTTACAAATCCACGGTTTCCTTTGTACAATAAAAAAATCATTTTTGGCAGTAAAATATTTTTAGAAAACGAGTAATTTTAAAACGGTAACGTAATATGAGACTCTATGAAATGTTCCAAAATTGTTAATATTTGAATCAGGTGATCTTGTATCGACAGATACCTTAAAAGTTTTAACAACACTTCAATATTAATACGTTTGTAATTCTACATTTCGAAAAGTATACCCAATTTTAAATGGATAAATAATGTCATTATATCCACTTTCTTTAAAAGTTATTGAATTAAAGACTTTTAAAAAAAGCGTCCCAATTTTAGGAATACAGTGGGTGGCCAAATTATTAAGGACACTACATGTCATATATTTGTGTATTTTCTACTTCAAATGGTTTTTTGACCAAAAAAATTGGTGTTCACATCTGTATTATATTGTGTAGTGAAATAATAATTGCTGTTGCATCTCAGTTGGTTATCGGATGTTATCGCAGTGAGGCTTAAAAATATTTTCAAGTTGTTTAAAACTTTTTTAAAGTATTTCTGCTAGGTTTTCGTGTCATATATTTAACAGTTAAGTAATATTTGTTATTTAGTCATTTTTGCTGCCTTTAATGACACGATTTTATTTAAAAACATTGTTCAAAATCAAAATTCTTTTTTTTTTAGTATGGGAAAAATTGCAGACTTGTCTCCAAGGAAAATTAGAGAAATAAAAACGATGTTACTGCACTCTACACTTTCTCAAAGAGTAATAGCAACCAACTACTGCAGAGGTGTTTCAAAGTCTTTAGTAAATCGAATTAAAAATTGATTCAAACGAGGCATTGGAACCGGGCCGTGTTGGAAAATGTGACAGGAAAAGGATCCCTACTCCACGTACTGACCGTAAAATCAGGGAAATTTGTCTCAAAAATTGTAAAAAGAGTGTGGCACATCTGAATACGATGATAAATACCGAAGGAAAAGTTTCCAGAAGAACAGTCCGGCGAAGATTAGTAGAAGAGAATCTGATAGGTCGCCGGCCTATGAAAAAACCACGGCTCACGAAGAGAAAGAGACTCTAATGGGCCAAGCAGCACCGAAGTATGACCGTTGAAGACTGGAGTCGAGTAAGTACAACATTTTTTAACGAATGGAGTTGGTGAACAGCGAATATTTTCATTTTTTCTACTGTCCCTAATAATTTGGCCACCTACTGTATAGAGCGTTTGAATAAACCACGGAACCAAGTAAATAACTTTGAAACGAAAAAGTTGATATTTACGAAACTTTGCATGCAAGTATAATGACACATAATGCCATATTTTTGGTTATTACTACTGTATTTCCGATTTTAACGGAAACACCCTTAACTTATTTAATTTAAATGGGAAACTGTATATATTTTGCAGATTTTAAAAGAACTTGTTATTCCTAATTCATGCATATCAAATTTGATAGAAAAAAATTGTTAAAACGAGAAATAAATCGCTCGATAGATACATTTATTTATTAAGACCAATAACAGCCTCGTGAGAACTATAAAGGAAACTCGTGTCTCAAGATGTTTTTTTTTGCAACAAAACAATGTAGCAAGAAATAAACGAGTACTATCTAATAAGTAACTATTGTCAAACCAATTCACAAAAATAAGTTGTAGATTAAAAATGGTTTTTAATGAAAAATATCTTATCGAAATATTAATGATTGGTTATGGTGATGTTGTAATTCATCAAGAAATGTGTAATACTTTTAATGACTTGCATCCTGAAAGAAATCCCATATCACGTTTAACGGTTAAATTTGCCAAAAAAGCTGAAAAACAGCGAACTGGAACAAAACATTGCAATGGATTTAGAGGAATCCCTTAAACTTCCACAACAAATTTGGCACTAAACCATACTTTAAGTCTATGTTCTGTAAGGAAAGTATTGAAGAGTATCATCCGTATAAGATACAATTGGTTCAAGAATTTTCAGACCATGATTTTGGCCGACAGATAGTTTTGCGAGCGACTGATAGACATCATAACTGTAGGTATTGGCCAAACGAGAATCCTCATTGGATTTATGAATACACAGCATCCAAAAAAGTTGAATGTTTGGATGGGGAATTGTCAGAAATAGGCTTATAGGACTATTTTTCATAAACGGAAACTTAACTGTGACTGATGACAAGTATTTAGATTTACTAAATAACCAAATTATTCCTACACAACAGAATGGTCAGTTAGCACAAAATTTTTGGTTTTGGATGGATTGGAAGTAAAGGAATCATAAAGTGGCCTGCTCGTTTCCCAGACCTTTTTATTTTCTTTGGATTGTCTAAAATCACGTGTTTACATTAGGCGACCAACATGCAGGATTTGAGACAAATAATTATTAATGAATGTGAACTAATACGTGGAGAGGTCTTGGAAAGAGTAACTCACAAATTTGGTAAATGGTACATTTACCATGTTGAACATTTGAAGTGATTTTTAAAATTATTCATAGTAAATAAATGTACCTATTCTTTAACTGTAAACTGATTTATTTTTCGTTTTAATAATATGTATGAATTAGGTCCAGCGCCCACTTAAACGATAACAATGTAGAATTAAGAATATTTGTAATAAACCATTCATTAAAATTTTTCATAGATATACAATCTGTGAATATTTCAGTATTATCTGGTTTTCATTGTAATCATAAAATTGTAAAAATCACATTACTCAGTTTAGTAAGTTAGTTCGTAAAACATGCAGGAACCACAGTCTGGTAAAACATGTCATGTATTTATAATTTATATTTCAATGGTATTCAAAGATTTTGAGATTTGCTGGTTAAAGACGAAAATTAAACAAATAAGTGATAAAAAACCTTAATCTAGATTATATCTGCGCACCAGAATTACAGGTTCTACAACTACTGGTTACTGGAATGTAAAAAGGCTAAAAAGAAAAAAAAAACATTAAACTGAAGTAAGGTTTTCGAGCAATAACAAAATTCACAAAAGAAAAGCAAAGAAAGGCGGTTCTACCATACTTCCTGATGTAATGTGGGAATTTAATAAATAATGCTTGTTTAACTTCTTCGACATGTTAATGATCCAAAACAATCTAAACAATTATAAAGATTCATTTTGAAATGAACCACGATATATTATTTAGATATACAATAAATTAAGGCTGTACTATAATGTACGGTGTGGAAAATATATTGGCAATATGCTCATCTACTGTACAGAAATTGATGCACTGCATTGATTCAGAGCAGTTTTATTGCATAATTTCTTTGGAACCGTCCTTTAACGAATTTTGTAATTAATTGGAATTGGTTAATGACATGACCAGCTTCATACTTTGGTAAATGATTCGGCCGTAACTTGCTTTTGGTGCCTAACAATGTAGAATTAAATACAAAGAAAATATTTATTGTTAAAACTTCAAGTGAACTGTCGACAAAAACTTCTTCTGCACACATTTAGTAAACACATTAAATTTCCGCCATAATTTGGTCACGATTAAAATATATTATCACCTTAAAATCATTCAGCAACTCGATGTTTTCAACAGGAGCAGCTAATACTTATTCATACTTTCAGAAAGTACACTCAAAAATGTCCTATCGGTTTATGGGTACAATTACAAAAATTATCAGTACATTTTTTTAAATAAGTTTCATTTTCTTTTAAAAATACATAATAGTAGCTTAAAGAAATAATACAAAGTTAATTTAAACCGTATTGTTGACTGTCCCAACCAGCACAAGTAAGATTTTAGTTCGTAGTAAAGCAATCAAGCTTGTTTGTATATGCATAGAACTGAGTGCTGTCTTCAGACAAATCAACGTGATAAAAGTTGCTCTGTGTGACATGTTTAATTCAAGTGAAAACCCTTTTCTTTAGTAGCTGCTAATAACCTCTGTCGTAATATTTCTTCGGTGGGGTAATCAGGTAGTTTCAAATAATGAACGCAGGTATTTACTGAAGGATAGGAGCCTTCGCCAGCATCCACTTTGCGGACTATCGTTAATCTCGGATAGAGATTGGCTAAACCTCCTGGGGGAAGTGAACTGCAACCAGTTGTAAATTGCAAAAAGGCTTTTCTCTCTTCGGGCGACATATTTACAAGCACATTGACGAATCGAAGGAAACCAGGACTGAAAAATAAAAGAATATATTGTAGCATCTTTCATATCATATGAATACAATAAAAATTTCATGTTTTTGAAATAAATGATCAATTCACCACTTATCCCATTACATTTAGAAAAGCGTCCAAGATTTTAAACAAGAAAATATTTTAAGGTACCATCTATTCGGCGCCAGTTGCCTCTAATAAATATATGAGCTATCATTTTCTACACAGATTCTTCTCTGTTCATCTTATGTAAATTTAAAATAATAATTTTATATAACAATAAAACACTGAAAACGTTGTTTTCAAAACTTCTACAAAATTTATTATAAAATCTTATCACTACAGCTGTTTCGGCAGAGTGCTTTTCTCAAGTGATCTATTTTTTGGTATAGTCTTTAAAAAAACAGGTTGAGGAGGGGAGAACTGTTTGTCTCAAGTTGGCATTCTGGATTATGTCTGTGGTTTTTAATTCGTTAATTTCCATAGATTCTAATAAAAATGGTTTAAAGCCTTTATTTTGGATGTGAAGAATTTGACATTCGTCATTAAAAGAATGATTATGATCTAGAAGGTGAAGTGCGTATATAGAATCTGTTTTTCTATTATTGAAAGCCCTTTTATGTTCTGCTATACGTTTGTTAAAAGTTCTACCAGTTTGACCGATGTAAGTTTTTGGACAGTCGCCACATTTAAGTTTGTATACACCACTGTGTAAGTGCTTTTTATTTTGACTCTTGTTGTTTTTAATATATTTGCCTAAGTTGTTGTTTGTTCTAAAAGCTGGTGTTATTCCTTTCTTTTTTATACGTTTGGCTATTTTTGTTGAGATTTTGCCTATACACATAACGAAATTATTTTGTTGACCATAGGAATTAAGATTTATTGCAATCCCATCTCTAGAGTATATTTATTATAATGCTCTAAAACTAATTTTTTGGTTATTTTTTAGCCTTAATAGCAATGCAAATAAGTAATATGCTTTATTGTCACTGAAAATTGTACAAATTTTATGGACAAAGGTGGACAATAAGATAAGAAAGAAAAAAAAATCAGAATAAGAATCGTTTGTACTTTTAAATAAAAAAAAAAACAATAAAATTCTTCCAAAACATAAAAAATACTACCTAATTAAGAACCTACAAACTTCGTAAAATGTACCTAACAAAACATAAAAATTAGGAAAGCAGATTAATGAATTAAGGGCTCAAATATTCCATCTCCTTGTGCTAAACAGTAACCAAATCTGCCATACAGATTTCTCCTCATATTTTGGAGTAGGGCTGGTGTAATGCTTGCAGAGAAATGAAGTATTTTTGCCCATAATTCGACTATGTTTGTGGCCCTTTCAAACTGATGCCGATAAATGTTTACTTTGCGAAAACCCCAAAAAAAGAAATCGTTAGGTGCTAAGTCACAGGATCTAGTGAGCCCTTTAATTGTACCACGTGTACTTATCAGTCGATCAGGAAACGTTTGATTGAGGAAGTCAATAGTTGCTCTAGAGTTGTGAGCCGAACACCCATCCTGTTGGAAATAAACCTCCTGAAAATTAACGGGAAGGCGTCAAACTGCCGGAATGATCTCATTCTGTAGAAGTTGGGTACTTATTTGGGCCCGTTTAGGTTTCCATCGATAAAAATGGACCGACAATATGGTCGCCTAACATCACAGTCCAAACATTTAACTTCTGCGGATGCTGCGTTCGCACTGCAACACTGAGGTGCTTATTTTTCCGAGAATAATAACTTGCATCGGATGGATTGTTTTTTATGTAATGAAAATGAAGATTCGTAGAAAATAAAATATTTTTTAAAAAGTTTACATTTTTATTCTGTTTATTTAACATAAATTCACAAAACTCCATCCGCCTAAAGTTATCTTCCGGAAACAGTTCTTGTGTTGGTTGTATCTTAAACCATTGATACCCATTCCTTTTGAGAACTCGCTGGACAGTTCGAGCATTCACGTTAACTTCCCTAGCAATTTGTAAACTATTGCAGGGTTTATTAGCTTCCACAAAAGCAAAAATATCAATATCCCTGTTTTGACGCTCCTCATCGACAGGTCTAACACGTGGTTCATTACCTTCATGAAACTTTTTACAACTGTTTACACATCCCGAAGTTTGAAAATGTTTAATGGTATTTTTAACTGTTGTAACACTTGGTGAGGGTCTATTAAATCAATTACTTCGCGTATCGACTGACCCTGAAAGTACCATGTACAAGTTACACTTTTTCTTGAACGGTATACAACGTATTTTCATTACAATCAATTGTGGCTTAATCTAATATAATAAACATATTCAAATCTAGCTTTGAAAAATTTTTTAGGTTAGCGACCTAAGTGTATTTTTCGATTATCTTGGGAACTGTCCACTAGAATATAATTCGCAGATACATCTCTATTTGAGGCGTACTTTGACCTTTGGATTTTAATTGGATGTTTTCAACATCTGCGAATATTGTCTTATAACTTCAAAACTAAATAAAATAACTTACCTATCTTTGGTGTAACCAAGTTTGGGTTCAGTATAATTAAGAAGATCTTCCATAGTCCATTCGGGATTCTGATCACCACATAGCATAACACGCACCTCATCTGGACTGAATGCAGCCAATTTTTCAATTGGGAAAACTAAAGAAAATCCCTTGTGGAACGCTTCTAACTGCCTAGCTATACCTTTATCTAACCAGAACGTCGTTGTCAATTCTGCATACTCCTCTACATTATCTATATTAACTTCTATATCAGCACCATTAGGAACTAAATCTACAGCCGAAAATCCATATATACTGGAACTGGGTAAATATGTAAACGTCAAAGCAAGATCTTCTAAAAGCACGGGCCCAGAGGAATGACTTAAACATAAATTCTGGACCTGATGACTTCTTTGTTCTGGACTCAAAGTGTGATCTTGAAGAATTTTTTGCTTTTGCTTGATAATTTCTCTAATCTGTTTCAGGAAACTAGCTCTAATAGGATCTATATCATACAAGTCTTCTTCTCCTAAAATATTATAATACCAAGGCCTCTTTTCTTCCATAATTATCTTTGGAGGATCGAGTTCTAACTCTTTCTCACTTTCTTCGGAAATAAAACTCGATGTCATTATATCTTCTTCCACCGTCTTCTTAACTCCAGCAAATCCAATGCGTTCATTTACTGTGTTTTGTATTTCACCATGACACATCAGTTTTAAGAAGCTACTGCTCAGAGGCAAATCGACCAGACGATTATCTTGTAATACCTAAAATTAAAATTGTTTTTAGATATCTACACAAAGCAGAAATATACAGCAATTTTTACATCAAAATTATAAAATGAACTCTCTTTTCCTGACCAATTCGCGCATTTCTGGCCAGTATTTAGAATTCAGATTAAATTTTCAATATATATTAAAATAAAATACAAACCTTAGCTAAGAATACACCCAGAAAGTAGAAATACTTTACAGCTTTATCACATACGTCAGAATTTTGAAGTAGAGGGGCAGGGAACAGACCTGAAGCTCTACGGACATAGTATCCTGGAGGTTTCATTCCTTCTCCTAAGTCTACCGGTTCGTTTAGGCTTATAGCTTCGTCGTCACAAATCCACATGCCTAAATCTCTCCTCTGTAGTTCTGCGGCTACCAGTGCATAAAATTCGAGTGTTGGACCTAAACCTAAAACAAATCATATTGATTATCATTTACCGGTTATGCAATTCCCACTAAGATATTATTCAGACCATTTAATTTTCAATAATAAACAAAAATGTAATAGAATGACAAGTATGAATTTCATGTAGGTAGTACTATCTTCGCCGTCGCAGCACATATTTACTTGTCTATAACAGTTTTTAGATAACATGAATCATTTTTAATGATAATTCAATTCTAAAAAAAGTAATGAAATAACCACGCCGCTGGAATTGTATGATTTTCCAACAGGTGGCCTTGACGACAGCAGTGGGCTTAAGAAAGCGCAGTTGCTACAATTACCTCACTGTATATTACCTATGTCCAGCTGAAAGATTTACGTACACTGAAATATTAAGTAAACAATTATAGTTACCTGTTCCCTCCTCTTCAGCGAATTCAACTTCCAAAATGGACTTTCTAGCAGCGTGAATTTTCATCACTTGCATCGCCCATTCCAGCAACTGCTCTCCTCTAGGAACTTTCACCCTTTCGTGCTTTAACCTTCCCACTCTGAACTCATGAGGATCGTCCCTTCTTGGAGACAAACCGGGCGTTCTTTGTCTCTCCATTGTAACATCCCTTTGCGTCTGCAACCAAACTATGCTTCGGGATGCACCAAAAGCGGTACAATTAAAGTATAGCTGCCTCGTTTCAAATGGAAACAGGAAAGGACATGAATGGTTTAGTTCTTCACACCTAAAACATAATAAATTACATAGTCCTAATGTACGTAAACGAGTTAAATGAGATAATGTTATAATCATTAAACTTAATGAAGCATTTATACAGTATCGACAATACTTTAAGATGGGCATTAACAATACAAAAAAGAAATAGAGAGCTACAAACATTGAAATGAGACAACAGAAACGTCTGCGTTGTTTTGGTATAGTTTTCACGGATTTTGTCAGATGACTGAAATCATATTCGAGGCACATTTAGAGTTACATCTCTGTCAGGTACAGGCAAGTTAGAATTTTAAACGGGGACGTATGTTTTTTTTAATTCAGCACCTAGGCAACTGCATCTAGTTTCACAGGTAAATAGAAAATATTCAATACGGTAGTCTTTAGTTAATTCACATTCCTAGTTGCCATCTTTGTGTATTTTGTGTTTAAATAGACTTTGTGATTGTTTAGCCTTTGATGGTTTTGATATCTGATCTATTGCAGTTACCATGACGATTTTATGTCCACATACTAAACACTGTAAGTAAAATAACATATTTAGGGTACAAAAAGGTTGACACCTCGCTTCTGTTACATTAGCTCTAGAATAACAGGCTCTAAGTGTAGCGAAGAAAAGAGGAGAAACCTTTATTTAGTTTTCGCTGTTTATTAATAGGAACATTGTATCTTTTTTCCTTAGAACTTTAATTGCCATACACATGTTCGGTTTCCAAGCTATATTATTCCTAATATTTGTCCATCAGACACATTTTAGATCTTTATGTTTTTTAGAATAAAAATGCTGTCCTTATTTTCATTTACAATTAACAAAAATCATATGATTCAGTTTCTCACTATCATTTTAATTTAAAAATTGTTGTAGATTTTTTCAGGTATATTCCTGCTTCTAATGTAAAACGTATTGCTTTCTAATGGAGAAACATGCTGTTTAAGCAAAGTAGAAGCGTAGTAACTGTAATTCGAACTCTGTTTTGTGAGAAACAATAATTAAGTGGTAATATGTTCATTTTAAATGTAGTTGTATAGACACAAATGATCTTGAACACTCTGGTTGCTCAAATTCGGCCGTTGTCCCGGAAAACATCGAAACGTCCACAACATCATTTTGGCCGATCGTAAATTGAACTTGTAGGTGGTCGGTGGTCGACCGACGCTTCTCTTGACGACCACCTACAAGATGGACTGACGATTTAAGAAGAGTCGATAAAAACTGGATGAGAGCGGCGCAAGATAGACGGGGTTGGAAACATGAGGAAGAGGCCTATGTTCAGCAGTGGACTCTTGAGGCTGGATGATGATGATGAAATTGAACTTGCGTGAGGCATGAAAGTAGTTGGAGATATCGGAAGGCAGTACATTAATTATTTTTTAAAAGGAAGAGCCATAAAACAGTAATTCGCCCATTATAACGTATGGAAGAAAGACGTGGACACTGAACCAGCGTGAAACAACAAAATTATTACAGCCGGTTTCCGAAAGGCTGATCATTATCAAAATTAGGTAATCTACTGTTAACAGTCGATTAAATGCATTTTGAGTTGCAGAAACATCGATCAAACTTCAATCACATAACACACATTAACTAATCTAACAAGCAAATAATCGATGATTAACAGCCTGTCAGAAGTATTTTGGGTTTCCGAAACGCTAATTATCGTTTTATCTATGTCAAATTTCTGTCATACTAGCTTGTCAGGTAATCTGAGATTTTTGGACGATTAATCTTATAATCTTTGGTTATGTACCAATGGTTGTAAGTAAATAAAATAAAATCTTTGGTTACGTTGTAAGATACATAAACCTAAGGTGTTTTATAAAAAGCTGTTGTTTAGAAAGAACCCAAAAATATTGTTACAAAGGTTCATTTTAAGAATTAAAGTTGATAAATGACAAATTGGTAAACATTAACGAACGACACAAAATTATTAGTTAGTTAGGTTATGTTTGTTTGTTGATTTTCAGAATGCAGATTACACATAAACAGGAATGATGGTAAAGTGAAACAGCAACATTACTTTCTTAATTTAGAGCAAGATAAAGAACAATTCGTACAGAAATAATAAACGATTACAATCGATTCTACTGTTTCCATGTAAAATCGTATGTCAAATAATCTATAAATCGGTGATCACGTAATTTTACCATAATTTTCGTTTCGGAAACCTGTCGCTTGTTAACAATTGATCAAATTTGATACTTAATTACATGATTGGAGATTTGAATAACGTTTCGGAAACCGGCCGTTAGTCTTAGACAAAAAGATCATCGGGGCGATCTTTGGGCTTGGTGGAAACGAGATAGCAGGAGAGTGCAGACGAACACATAATCAGGAACTCCAAGCACTTTGTGGAGAAGAAAACATAATAGGATCATCATCATCATCAATTAGCCTATATTTGTCCACTGCTGAACGTAGGCCTTCCGTAAAATTTTCCACCTATTTCTATCTTGAGCTTCTTGCATCCAGTTTGTGGTGATGCGCTTGATATCATCCGACCATCTAGTCGGTGATCGTCCTCTGCTTCGATATGCCTCTTGCCTTGGTGGCCATTCCAGAATCTTTCTGGTCCATCTATCATCCGTTAATCTGGCAACACATCTGGCATTTAGCCATGGCTATTTTTTCAACTGCATCTGTGACTCCTGTTCTTCTTCTTATTTCTAGGTTTGGTACTTTATCTCTGATGGTAATACCTAATATTGATCTTTCCATAGCGCGTTGTGTAACTCTTATTTTATCTATTGTTCTTTTCGTCCAGTGTTTCTGCACCATATGTAAGAACCGGTAAAACGCACTGGTTAAAAAATTTTCTTTTTAAACAAACTGGGATAATAGACTTGAAAATGTTATTCAATTTACCAAAGGCAGCCCATGTGAGACCTATCATTCTTTGTATTTCAGTTGTCTGATTATCTCGGCCTAAGCGAATCTCATGCCCTAGATATTTGTAAGCTATTACTTGGTCGATGCTATGGCTCTCAATCAGAATTTTACCGCTGACAACAAGGTTGGTCATAAATTTTGTCTTTGAGGTGTTAATTTTAAGATAAATTGTTTTTGACACTTTATAGAGCGTGTGCAGCATTTTTGTAGCTTTATCAACTCTATCAGATATTAAAACGATGTCATCGGCAAATCGTAGGTGGTTCAGATCTTCCCCATTTATATTAATTGTTATCCTCTCGTTCCATTTGCTTGAACATATATTCAAGAACAGCTGTAAACAATTTAGGGGAGATAGTATCACCCTGTCTAATTCCACGTTCTATTCGAAACTTTTTGATATCTTCATGAAGGAGGACACAAGCTGTACCAGTTTCGTAAATACCTTTAATCAAGGCGATATATCGGTAGTCAATG
Source organism: Diabrotica undecimpunctata (assembly GCF_040954645.1). NCBI lineage: Eukaryota > Metazoa > Arthropoda > Insecta > Coleoptera > Chrysomelidae > Diabrotica > Diabrotica undecimpunctata. Next base: position 33,176,252 of record NC_092808.1, read on the forward strand.
CGGCAGTCAGCCAATGCTCGAAGCATTTTATGATGATCTATAGTATCAAACGCCTTTTCATAATCTACGAATATAAGAAAGATAGGCGTGTTATACTCTGTACACTTTTCATAACATATCCTATATAATAGGATATATTAAGGCAACTCGGATAAGATAGGCAGGACATGTATAAAAACAGTGAGATTGAATGATGAAAGACTACTAAACACAACTTTCTGGGAAAGGCCCGATGGCAGGTCAGTTGGTCGAGATAAGGATGAAGATCCAAGATAAGGATGAAGGATGCAGTAACGAATGATCTACGTAAGATTGGGGTACAACAATGGGAGATTACTGCACAAGACCGGCAAGAGTGTTGGTTAGATTAGGTTAGGAATGTAGATCTACATTCTTCGTCAAACAAATCTTCGTTTCTTTTGATGTTACTTTACAATTATTCTTACTTTAATCCAATGTATTTGATCTCTAATGCTTGTTTGACTTTATTTTTGAAGTAATGATTTCTATAGTTTTAATTTATGTTAACAATTGGTACTTTTAAATTAGTTGTAGCTTGTTAAAAATATTTATAAAAAAAATAAACATTTCAAAATATATCAAAAAAACTTACCATGCAGGCAAACTAGAGCTGGACAAAACTAGCGGATCTTGGATTTGTTGTAAAAGTTTGTTGGTGATTTTCTTGCTGGAATATTCATCTGCCGGTATATCGGCATTATCCAGTATTTTGAGATCGTTCTCTTTCGAGGTTGTAATGACGAATAAGTGTCTTAGAAGCTGTAATACATCTTCAACTGTACAATTTGATACCGAAGGAGTGCCAGGTACTGGTGTACTCGGTGATAAAGTGGTACCAGCGATAGAACTACTTCCACTACGAGAAAATTGGGTCGCTACTGGAGTAGCTCTGCCTTCCTCTATGTCGTAACTTCCATCGTCTTTCAATTCCTTATATATGATTCTAAAAACAAAATGTTTAGTTATACTATCTATAACTAAATATTTAGTTATATATACACACAATAGCAAATAATGCCTCTCTATTAGAAGAACTGTATTACATAAAATAAAAAATATTACATATTTTACCACTTTTTTAAATATATCGCATAGCAGAATCATACTATATAAACACAGTTAATGGAAGGAAAAGGAATAGGTGAAGACTAAAACGGAGTTCAGCCACATGCTGTAAAGCACCAATTTCCTACTTTAATTGGTCATGAATAGCTGTCATTCTCGCTGCACGAGAATGCTATCATTATTAGTATATAGTACATCGATCTAAATAGTATAATAAAAAAAATAAAAGTTGTAAATTCGTTGAATTACGGCAGCGATGGACACATTTTTATGGCCGGGAAGTCTGAAAACGGGACGTTTTCCTTTGAGAAGCTCTAAAAGGCGCCAATTTGGCAATTATCATAAATATGAACACCATTTCTTTTGGGAATATAGTAAGTAGGAAATATGAGAATATTGACATATAAAATGGGGCATTCATCATGGGGCGTGGTTGGACACCTGTAATATGTTAAATGTAATTCTTCGCAAAAATCATTTTTGATTTTGTGACAAACTTTCTTCATAGTGTCTGACTGAAAAATCACCTCCTGTATTTTTGGGTGTCCGACCCGCTTATTGCCCCAATAATTTTGCTGCCGTCAACATTTAAAAAGTGTTTTTCATCCAATATCTATCAATCTGACGTAAAATATATGATA